>NC_067138.1:47651377-47951377 GCF_903995435.1 Acomys russatus | reverse complement strand
CCTCCAGTTCTGTATATTCCCTCACTTACCATCCATTTCATTCATTTTCTTCACACTTGGATCTAATCACCTACTCATACATGAAATACTTATTCGTACTTGGGTTAATATTTGGTTTTAAATTTTTATTTAATGCTTTCTTTAAAGTTTCATCACTTCAGAATTAATATATCAGCTTGTAAATTAATGTCTTAAATATACTAAGAAATTAATCAGAACCTTATGCATTCTGGTCAAGTATTCTACCACTGAACTATGTAACAGTCCATTTTCTTCACTGATTTTAATTATTCTTTGCTTCTTTGTGTCTTTGCTTGTTTCCTTCATTCTGTCTTTCTTTCCTTTTTCTGCACCAACACTACATCTCAAACTTTCATTTTTATATACATTTATTTTATTATACACGTATAAAACAAACTGCATTCAGCAGGGAGAACCATGTGACAATCATGAGAATAATGAGTTCTATATATGTTACATTCATAGTTACTTGGCCACCTGCATTGGTCCAGTTTGAAGTAAGTGTCTTCCCTGTCTTGGTGGGTCTAAATTTCCAAATGAAATTCAATATCTATCCTATCTCAACTCTAATAGCTTAACTTCTTTATCTTGATCTAAAACGATCTTATCCCCTAACCAACTAAGCTTGGTTGTAAAACTACTATCTTGTCTTCAATGCCCCTCAGAGACTTGAGAAGGAATAAAACTTAAATTCCTGAGTGAACCAGCGGTGCAGGTTAGCAGCTTCCAAAATGTACAAATTGACTTAAGACGGTCTACTGCCTGACCAGTCACCCAATACACTTTATAACGTTGGTACTCATCTTTGGCTTTCTGGCCTAATATCTATGCCAGATTTGTTCACAGGGCAGGAGCTATTGAAGACTTGCTTACCCTGACTTGGCAGAGTGCAGCTAAAAGTCCTTTGAAGACACACAATAACTTTTTCTTTTAACCGAAATGTATGTATTGGTCGTTGTCAAATACATGATGTGAGGCTGAAGTCAGGCCTTATAATTTACTCTATTATTTTCACCCTGACTCCTAAAAGACAGCCCATCAGGCTTCACAGGAAAGGCTAGTGAGTTTATGAGAACGCATCCTTCTCACACTAGTTCCAATATTGTCCTAGTGGTTCCTTGAGATGTTAACAGTTCAGCAGAACTTGTCAGCCTCTCAGCCGTTGCTTTCAAACCGACAGTTATACTGAGAGAAACTGAAGCACATGCATCCTCCCATCCTCTTGGTCTTCATTATTTTCCAATTGTACCTAACAAGGCAACGACTTGTCTTCAACCTGATTCGCTCACTTATATGTTTAGCACTCCCTTAGTTGTGGTACTTCCCTCTTATTCTGAAGTTCTCCAAATAAGTCCCCTCCTAATTTATGGAAGCAGAAACTTTCCAATTAGAATTTGTTAACAGTTATTAAAGAAAGCATAATGTAAAAGTCCAAGACTAATAGAAAGTTAGTCAAATAACCATAAGTACTTAAGCAATTTTTACAAAAAAAAGTGAGAAAAACTGCATAGCAAAGAAGGATGATGATGTGTGCAAGTTTATTTGTAAAAGATTAATATGAACTATGCAACCTATACAAATCTCAAAAATGAGCTTATAAATAAAATATTAGAAAGCTTAGCATTCCAGTAATAAGTAAGGAAAAGTAGATATTGGTATATTCTGATAAAATGGCTTAACTCAGAGACTGAAAGAGAAGAAAACAGAATGTTATCACATGTGCAAACAAAAGTGACTACGTTTTAATTTGCAAGTAGTGTAGAAAGAATGATTATCTCATGAAGACACTATTCATTGTTTCCTTACATAAAAGACTCCAAAATTTAGATTCAATTTAATTTCTGTAACAACCCAGAGTTTCTTCAGATTGGTAGGTGTTGCTTGACACCAATTTCATCATTATGGTTAGAAGAGCATCTTGGTTGATTGTGGGACTCTCAGAGACAATGCCTTCATCTAACACAGTCTCTGATGATTTCCTATTGTTCTGCATTTCCTTATCATGCTTTGTAATTCACTCTTTTCATGATCGTGCTTCAATGACTCAGAGTCCCAACAGAAATGCAGTTTTAGATTTTATTTTAAAAGGCAAATGGGTATATTGAAATAATAGAATACACCTAAAACAGTAAAGAGAAACAATTCAAAATACTTTTTTTCTGAGAGATCATGGGTAGAAGAAAAATTCTCACACATCTTAAATTTAACACCAAAAAAGAGGATGGACGTAGGGAGGAATGAAGGAAATTAGTTGAGACTTATGGATTTAAACACAAACAGGACAGTTTCACATTTCTGAAGGTAGGTTTACCTTTTGATAGTGACAGGAAAACGAACATCATCACATGCTACTACAAATGGACTTTCTAAACTACCCCACAGCCGATCCAGGAGCTACACATTCTCATCCGAATGAACTGCTCTCTTGCCTCATGTCCACCCTCTTGCATTTTACTATCCCTTGTTCACAGACAATAGGGAATCAATATAAACAGTGTACAACTCCCTTCCTCAAATCATCATTGTAATACTGTTCTTTAATATATCTAGCAAGCATATTTTCAACTGCTAAGAAACCTTATTTCTATGTAAAACTTGCTTGGGGGTCTTGTACTGTTTTGGCTAGCATCATTAATTATGCAATATTTCCCAGCTTCTGTTGGGAATCCTCATGTCAAGATGCCTAGTTCAATGCACAATTTGCTTAGAAATAGGAGGAAACTGTATTATATGTTTATAAAAACATTTAATAAACTAAATTTCAGCCTAAATTTTAATTAATTCAACAGAATTTCTGTTGGATAGTAGTTCATTATAGTGAGGAGAAGATGTAGAGTTCTATAATGTGATAAATTTTATTTTCACAAAACAGCCATATGGACCCAACAGAGTTAGTAAGCTTTGCACACATCTCCACTTCAAAGTAGAAGAAATTTTAATTTGCAGCCAATGCTTAAGTTCCACTGCAAAAAGTTTAAGGCTTACATTAAATGTATTCTGCCCATGCTCTGGAAATGACGCAAGAAGCCTAGAAGATAGTGTTTGCTTACTGCATAGCTTCTGATGTCTATGCCCACTTTTGGAAACTGTTTTTTTAAAAAATTTATTTCTTTCAAAACATCAACTGCTGATGCAAATTCTCCTACTCATTCCAGCATGCAGATGGACTGATGTCTTTAGTTCTACTAACATGTCATTAACATTCCATGGCCATAAGTTGTCAATCCACGAATTGTATTATTTTTCAAATAATAAAATATTTTCACTTTTTATATTTCAAATATTAATCTAAATTAAACACAAAAATTATAAACTATAGCTTCCATATATAGAAATATCTCTAAGAAATCAGGGCAGAGAAAACAATAACTTTCTGGAAATGATTCACCATTCTTCATGTAACTGAATATTTGTGGTTTGTTGGAAACGTTCAAATTACCAGTATTAACAGCAGTTCATTCAACAGAAATTAATTTCAATTCCAATCCATGTGGATGACTTTGGTCAAGTCAAGATTTCATTGGGAAGTAATTATAGAATCAGGGGAAATAGCAACAGAAATAGAATTGGAAATGGAATGTGAAGCTGTGGCTGAAATTACGAGAATGGCAGGATAAATTTTTAATGGATAAAGAATTGCTTTTAAAGAAGAAGAGCAAAAGGAACAATTCCTTGAAGTGTAATGTGGTAGTGAAATGCTATAAACATTGTCAATGATTAGAAGTGCTTAGAACATTTCATTGACTTAGTTGATAAAGCAGTAGCTGGGTTGAGAGTGCTGACTATAATTTTAAGAGCAGTTCTACAGTGTGCAAAATGCTGTCAAAGAGCTGTGAGGAAATCTGTCATCTAAAGGAGTAAGTCAATACAGCAAACCGCTTTGCTGCCTTATTTTAACTACATGCAATAACAACCCCAAACCACAGCAGTTTCCACCCTATTCAGTCAATAATCACCTACATCAAGACCATCCCTCCATCAAAGTGATTAGGACTCACTGAAGACCCAGATTGATGCATGTTGGGCAATAAATAATGTTTTAAATTAAAGTAAGTACATTTTTCTAAACATAATGGCATTGGACACTTGTTAGGACACTATTGTCAGATTTTGAGTGTGGCTCACGTGATTAGAAATTGTTCTATAGCTGATGGCAATGTTTTGCAAGGTCTGAGAATTCTTTGGAGGTAGAGGTTTGCTGAAGAAAATGGGTCACTGGAACCAGGCTTGCGGTTTTATAGCTTGGCCAAAATTTCTGTTTGCTTACTACTTTCTGATGCAGTGCAACCAGCCTCTTCACACTCCTGCTGCTATGCTTTCCGTGCTAGGATGTGCTATGTCCTGAAGCTGGAAACCTGAATAAGACCTCACTCTCTAGTCATGGCTTGGTTACAGCAACAAAAATAACTAATATAATCATTTAATCATAATGTAAATTTCCATTCATAGGGAATCTAAAAGCTTTCTATAGCATGTCATTGTGACAACTACCTTACTACCGTGATTGAAAAGTCTCTCTCTCTCTCTCTCTCTCTCTCTCTCTCTCTCTCTCTCTCTCTCTCTCTCTCTCTCTCTCTCTCTCACACACACACACACACACACACACACACACACACACACACACATGCACACACACACTCATATATTTGTATTAATTTACCCTATTTTTTTCACTTTTGTGATGAACATGTAGAAATAATCAAAACGTTATTTTAAAGAAAAGTGAAAATAAGTCCTGGTGCTCCATAATACATCTCAGGATTATGTTGACATATCTATTAGCTCCCAGTAAGGCATTCATTGGCATTTGTACAAATCCTTCGTGTAATCTCAGAATTAACTTGGTTAGAGGTAATCTATTTTTAATCGCTGCAATAATAATCCCATTTCATAAATATGGGAGTAGATTATATAAAAACCGGTATTACAAACAAAACTGAATATTAGAATAAAAAACTTAGAATAAAATACATGTAACATGTTTAACTATGAATATAATTGTTATTTTGCTTCTTAATAAATAAATCACAGTTGGAATTAGGCCACAGAAATATTAAAAGTGAATTTTTTACAGCCAGACTAAACTTTAAATGTTTGTATTTTATGCTATAACTAATACGATTTCAAAATGTCCCACATACTGAACTTTTTAGTTTTTTCCCTGCTATATCAGCCTAAGTGCTCTCAAAATGATTGTAACATTAGACACATCAGGTCTGACAGTCTCTGCTCCACCAGGTCCTGTCCTAACCCTAAAGCTATTTCATGTTCATATTGTATCGGTGGAAGCCGATTACCACCACCTGAGACACCTGAACAGCTGGCTACTCTCTGTGCCATGCCTAGTTCTCTAGAGACACAAAAGACTTCCAGGCCCTAGAACACGGGACGGTATCAGTTGTCTGGTCCAGGGTACCAACTCGGCAAGTACACACAGGTAGCTGATGGGAAGAGATGCAACAAGGAAAGATTCCACATATCAGACACTCGAGAATCTAGGAACTGAAGTATCAAAAGAGAGAGGTGCACTTTAATGTGAAAGACAGGTGAGCCCAGAGACCTGCCTTCTAATTCAGGTTCTTTAGCATTCTAAAAGACTACAGCTACTTTATCCCCAGGGTCAGTCTTAAGACCAATTTAATTTAGGAATGAAGAGGAGGACACTAGCCAAAAATATGTCTAACCATTCATGCCTAAAATTATTTGAGCATGCACAAAGGAAGCCTTGATTCCGAATGAAAAAAAGCACAATAAAATACTAATGCCGGGGAGAATTCACTTATTCAGAGAATAAATGAGAATTGCATACAGATTAATAGAATTCTGGGGCTGGACCTTAGAGATCAATTATAACAAGACCTCCATTTTCTAACGAGGCCATTGAAATCCAGAGAAGCTGCATCACGGAGAGTAGAATAATTTTCTAAATCCCAAAACACTGAAGCCAGAAGTAAGGTGGAAATTTTAAAGAAAGTTTTGGGACAAAGATAATGACTGGTAATTTTGTACATTGGGTATGTTAGTTTAATTGAACTCACAGCCTTGCAAATGTCTTAGGAAAATAAAGGTTTGACAACTGTAAAATAAGATACTCAGTGTATTCTTAAGGACGTTGGGAGTTTTGTGGGTCGATATTGTGGCAGTCGGTGCTCTTCAGAATAATGGGTCTGGTTCACTTGCCCTAGATAACGGTCCTAGACAAGACAAAGGACCTCTTCTGGGACTCTCCGGGCCACATGGTGTAAGACATAGAGGGAAAATGTAGTCCCCAATAGCGAAACATCCATGCAATCCTCTGGATAGTACTCTGTGCAGCTCTCCCGGTTGCTCTACTACCGATATCAGAGGGTTCCCTCCAGATGCTTGGTCCTGCCCAGTACTTCCTGAGGGCCAATTACACACAAAGATTCCTCTGGTCACTTTCACTGCTACTGCTCCCTGTCAAAATTGCCTTTGGACCATATGAAAGACATTAAAAAGATGCACAATGCAAAGCTCTGGTACGTGATAAACTTCTAACAAAAAATGATGAAAAGTATCTCAGAAGAATCAGACAACAACAAAGCTACAGCCACTGTGGACCCCCTATGAACAATGAGCTTGTACTTTAAAGAATTGCTTCGGTAAAGCTTATGAAAAAGAATTCTATGACTAAAGATTAGAAAGGAAGGTTTTAGAGTTCTGTCCCCAATTAACAATGGGAAGCAGCAGTTTCTTATCAACACACTCAGCAAGCAAGACTCTGTTTAGTGCTTCTTCAAATGACTGATTAAAGCATTTTTTAAATGAATCACAATTTCTGCTTAGATTACAGAATCTTATCAGTCCACAGAGGAAGATTTTTAATTATTGCCTAAAACCCAGTGATGAAATCCTTTGGAAACGGGATTTAAAAGTGTTGACAGTGCCAAATACTCCACCCTCCCTTCTTGACCCCCTTTCGACCAGACTAACAGTGCAGGTTCAACAGTGTCTCCTGCTCCAGAAAGAGATGCCTACAGCCTTTGACTCTCAGTCACAGCTTTAGTTTAGACCTAAATAAATGATTTTTTCTAAGACTTTTGGAAAAAAAAATGTACACTTAAACTATTCATTCAAAGACTGAACATTATTAAAAATACTTAAATTATTAAGATATTCAACCATCTGGAAAAATAATAATTAGAGAGGTGCTGAAGGGCTTTTAAAAAAATAATAAATCATCCCAAGTTTTAAAAGAAAAAGACTATGAATTGGTTTTGTCATTTGCATTAATTTATGCATCAACATCTAGTGTATGTTGGTACACTCTTTTCTATGTAGCACCTGACCTACCCAAAAGCTGCTACATTCACACATATTTGCCAGAAAAGAGTTCAAGATTTTGAGCTTCCCTGGGTTATAGTTTTGAAGCATTTCTTGCGTCTTGCCATCCGTTTTCACATGTGTCTCTGACTGACACCACTGGGATCTTGTGTGAGCTCAGCTCACAGGGTCCCCAGACTGCTGGTCTGTTCCCCGCCAGAAACATGTTTTATGGTTTCCAATCACCAACTTTTTACTTCCTAAATCATCTGCTCAGATCTTCATAATAACTCTCTTCCTATATCCTCTGACATTTGAAGCTACAAATTTCCTAGCCTAGGTAAGCCCTTTTTAGTTATAATCTTAAATTATCTCCTTTAGATGCAGCCACTGTGCTGCACGTTGCCTGCAAGGTCTAAACACTGTCACTAGGACTAGCTTCCAAAAAGGAAAAATTATAATGATCTTAGAAACTGTTCACTTCACACCACTACTAGAAATGAGAGCAAGTGCTTGTCTCCTTCCATTTGGTTGTCAACAGAGATGAGTAGGATTTGTTCTTTTTGAAAGAATTTTGACATTTATGAGGACTTGTGCTTCAGGTAACAAAGAATGTAAATTAAAGTGGTATGAGCAGTAAAGGCATTTTAGTGTGTCACGTATCAAGATTCCTTAAAGCACAAGTTTCAGAATTTGTTAGTTTAACTGCTTAAAAATATCATGGCTAGTATGCAGATATAAGTGAGTATATACCATTTGATTCTTTCTGCTTCTGGGTTAACTCACTCATTATGATCAATTCTAGCTCAATCCATTTATCCACAAATCTCGGGAATTCCTTATTTTTAATAGCTGAGTAGTATTCCATAGTGTATATGTACCACAGTTTCTTTATCCATTCTTCTACTGATGGACACTTAGGCTGTTTCCATGTTCTGGCTATTATGAATAAGGCTGCTATAAGCATGGTTGAGCAAATTTTCTTGTTGTGTGCTGGAGCATCTTCTGGGTATATTCCAAGGAGTGGAATAGCTGGGTCTTGAGGGCATGTCCTACGAAAGCCTTCACTTACCAGGAAACTGGGACAGAGGGGAGGACATCCTATTGGAACTCTAAACAAGAGAAGCATGGGAGAATAGCAAAGTGAAGGATCCAGAGGGTCCTAGAAACCTACAAGTAGAACATTATGATAGGCAGATTTGGGCCCAGGGGTCCCGCTCAAACTAAGGCACCAGCCAAAGATAATACAGGCGGTAAACTTTAAACCCCTACCCAGATCTAGCCAATGGTCAGAACATTCTCCACAGTTCAGTGGAGAGTGGGATATGACTTTCTCACGTACTCTGGTGCCTCACATTTGACCATGTCCCCTGGAGGGGGAGACCTGGTGACACTCAGAGGAAGGACAGCAGGTTACCAAGAAGAGACTTGATACCCCATGAGCATATACAAGGGGAGGTAATCCCCCTCAGGAACAGTCATAGGGAAGGGGAATAATGGGAAATTGGGGGGGGGAGGGAAGAATGAGAGGATACAAGGGATGGGATAACCATTGAGATGTAACAAGAATAAATTAATAAAAAACTATATCATGGCTCTGTGCTGGCTTTCCTATTGCTTTGGTTTCTGCTTCTTACCACAAAATAACCCAAGCATCTTCTACTTCTTGCCTTCAATGGATAAAGGAAAGGTTCAGACTTCTACTTCATGGTGGGATCCCTGGAGTTTAGAGTCATGTGTGGAACTCCACTTCTTTGGTTATACAGTATAAATATGAACAGTCAGCTTTCTTTAGAAAGATGAATTTACAGCAGCCAGTCAGCAACAGTGGCAGCTGAGACTCCTTGTCCAATTACTTTGCCTGACATTGGTTTAGCTGCATATTCAAAGATATTTCCTGACAGGTGTACAGGATATATGCATGTAAGAGTGGTGCCCAGGAACCTAACATGTTTTTTCTTCAAGGAAGAACCACATTTTCAAACAAGGCATCATAGGAAAGATTTCAAAATGACTAATGAAATATTTGACAAACACCTCAATATGTTCGCTTATCATAATCCTAAAATTAAAATGACTACACATTTATTTTATTATGTATCCATTCATTAAAATGTCAGTAGGATAGACTTTAAAAATACAATAACTGAAGGGATAACAATCGGGATAAAATATAAATAAATTATAAAAAACAATATTTAAGATTTTAATTATCCTTGATATTCTACTTTCTGTACTCTTTAATGGAAAATTTTAAGTCCTTAGGCTGTAATAATGGAAGTCAAGGAGAACAGGAACAAACATAAGCTAGGATTTGGGATAGCAAAAAATCAGTGGAAAACGCCAACTCAAAAATGAACCTCAAGATCAATTCAGAGCCCTGTGCAGTAGCAGGTGTACGGATAATAGAGACTTGAAAACCAGGGAACTAGATATGGCCATGGGTAACAGTGAAAGCATAAGTGAGACCAAGTGCATAATCTCTATGCCAAGATAAGACTAAGGTTGAATCAGCATTCCTAAATGAGAGAGAAAAACACGTGATGCCTATGCCACAAAAACTTACAGATGAGTCAGCGAGTTCCAACAATAAAGGACAAGTCTGCACAGACTTATGATTGTTAAATGACAAGGATGGATAGGGCCTAGGGAGATGGACAAGTATGTAAAAGCATTTTCTATGTGATCTTGATGACCAAATATCTTATTCCCAGGGCCCATGTAAATCCTGTATTCAACTGCTCACATTCAGTCTTTAATCCCAGAGAGCCTACAAGCATGAGGAATATGGAGATGAGACAGCTACTGGATAGCTGTCCTGGTGGGTCTGTCATTTGAAGCAGTAAACAAAAGAGACTCTGGAAACTGTGTTTCAAACAAGGTAGAAGGTGAGAACAGACATCTGAGGTTGTCCTCACTTCCACATGTATTATGGTATGTGACTGCATCCATACACATGAGCACACATATATGTCATACATGCACACATGGGCACAGAGAGAGAGAGACAGAGACAGAGAGACAGAGAGAGACAGAGAGAGAGAGAAAGAGAGAGAGAGAGAGAGAGAGAGAGAGAGAGAGAATACCTGACCAAGCACAAATGAAACTCAATTGTAGATTAATGAAACAGTCCAATAAACTAAAATATGCTACAAATTAAAATGTACTACAAAATATACTCACATATGGCAAATGAATGCAATGTTTTTTTTTTTCAGTTGAATGATATTGGGCACATTACATTGAAGTTTCACATCTGAGTATCCACAATAAAATAAATTGAATGGCTGAACAATCATTTAAACTTTTGTACATGAACATGTAGGGTGACATTGTGCATACTACCCAGAAACTTGGAGAAAGGGTGAACTAAGTGTGATAAATCTACACAATTAAAGGCAATAAACTGGTAAGTACTGTCCTAAGTGAATAAACCTGCAACTGCAACTAGAAGACTACATACAGTGTAGATCTGTGACCGAAATCTCACGGAAGTTAACAGTGGCAAAAGATAGAAGTGGGAGCAGAAATTAACTACAAAATAGCATCATAGGACGTGCAAGAGTTGATGGAATTATTATAAATTTAAATCTGTAAAATATTCACAAATTTCATGTCTACTAAAAGCATCAAACTACATGCTATATTTACCATGAGTTAATTGTACAGCATATAAATTATAACTTGATAAAACTGTCCCCCTCATCCTCCCATGGAAAAGATTATTCAAATTCCATATCCATTCTTCTCCCTCTCCTATGTCTCCCCCTTTCAATCCTCTTCATTTTCCTCCTCTTTTCAATTATTTGCCCTTAGAAATTGCCTTAAAATTGTAAGAATTCCTGGGAGTGAGGACTAGACAACATAAAGACATTCTAATTAACACCTCTTTTATATGCTTAGCTGAGAACCAGCATCATCTGGCAGGCCCTTGAATAAGATAGCCTCCTGATAATTGCAGCTCAGATGAGGGATGGGTCAAGGAACACAGAATAGACCCAAGACATTCTCGCAGTGTCCTCTCTGAATTCCTGGCCCACGGAGAACATGTTGAGTTAAGCTTCAAAGTTTTGAAGTATTTCAAAACATCAGTAGACAACTAACACTGGAAATGATAAAACCACCACATGGATTAACGCAAAATAATGACTACAACTAGTTCAAAACTTTAAGTAATAACTAGAGAAGTAATAATACTTAATTGGTAAATAAATATTCACAATAAACACACATAATTCATGGAATCAGGGAGTGCTCACAGCTGCAACATGCTAGATGACTGGGCACTAAACATGGTAATAAAGGACATATGAAAGACGTGGTGAGAATAAGACAGATACAGCAAAATAAACTTGTTATACAAATCTCCAAAGTTAACATCACTTCTCTGTCACAAGTAGCTTTGTCTCACCAGATAGAGAACATTTATAACCTCAGTTTTCCAGATTGGTCAAGACGCTGTTTGAGAGTATTAAATGAGATAGAACATACGTTAAACAGCATACAATCTGATTCTACTACTGTTCAATATGGCTAGCATGTAGTTAGTGTTTTATTTAGACACTTGAATGTAATAAGTTATTAGAACTCCACCTTCTCATAGTGATATGAGAAATTCCAATGTCCTTTTTTTTTTTTTTCTTTTTCCTTGTCTGATTTCTGGGATTCTAACTGCTATGATTTAAATGTGACATGTCTCATGCCCCTCATAGTCTTTTGCTTTGAATGCTTGGTTTCTGCCAATAGCACTTTTTGGAGAGGCTCTAAGAAACCTTAATGATATTGACTTAGCAAGAGGAAAATCAAAAGCAAGACAGACCGTATGGTGTATCCTATCCATGCCCCTCTCCTGTCTCCCTCTCTAGTTCCTGGTCAGCCACAAAGGAGCATCATAGCACATTCTCTGCCACGCCACTACCAATGGCATTCTCCCCAGATGGCCTGGGACATCAGTAACAAAGATTCTAAGTATTTCCTCTTTTAGATTATTTTTGTCAGATTTTGTCAGAGCTATGCAAAGTCCTAACTAATTTATTAATTAAATCTTCCAAATTATTTGTAGAAACTATTCATAGTATTGAGTTTTTGTTACACAATTGAGAGATGAGATTTCTACTTAGTATATGTAAGTCATAAACATGGTAGTGCTATTTCCAATGATTCCCCCATTTTCATAGAGCCAATTCTGCCATGACACTTTTTTTTTTTTTTGAGGTAAAAGCAAATCTTTTTATTTAAATACTTACCATAAAATTTTAGCCAATAAGAGAAAATAAAACGATATGCTTGGGCTATTCAAACTGTTTTCATTCATGTTTTGTTTTTTATATTCTAAATTTATTTTTCCCTTTCCTGATTACAAAAGCAGCCATTGCTCAATATAATAAACATGGACTATATAGATAATTCTTAGAAGCAGACAATGAAACACACACATCCTGTACTCATCAACCCTGTTTTATCTGGGTATGCCAATAGGTTTTCTCTATATACACGAAAGGGAGGATAATACGCTCTGATGTGGCATGCTGAAGAGCAGCCGCTGTGCGGCTGCGCACATAGTCCTAGTGTAAAATGACATGGTATTTGTTGTTTCATAGACTAATTAAGAATGGGAAGAGTATCTACATTACATGAAAAAAAGAATGTTGACTACAAGTCTTCCCTAAAGCTACTGCATGCTCATGGCCTAAGAGATGAATTAGTAAGGTCGGAGGCGGGGGATAATAAGCATCTTCACGCAATGATGCTCTGCTGTTGATGACCGGACACTATGAATTAGCTTCATCTGAAATTTTAATTGTCTGTTGTACTTCCCTAAAAGACTCAAGAGGTGAACAGAAAAGGATGCTGACCTCATGTGAAAACGTGTACGAATTTGGAACCTTGCATTTTCACTGCTATGTCAAGGACATCAGAACAGAATTGTCATCTAAGGGCATTTATAAAATAGAGGAAATCTTTCTAAGATTTAGTGCAGACTCTTATCTTCATCTTACATGTCACTCCTGTCCCTGGGGCTCACTTCATTTCCAGATCACAAGAGGCATTTGATTAATGTGTGCTGTACTGAAATTTAAGTATCAAGTCAGAAAGTAGACACAAAACCTTCAGAAAACTATTCTGCAGAGCCTGACACTTAAAGTTGTTTCTCCTCCAAGACCCACTATCCCTGTTACTTTTTTTCCTTTCTCTCTTTCTATCTGGTACTTTTCCTGGAATTATGTAGCATATAATGGTGGCACACACCTTTAATCCCAGAACTCAGGAGGCAGAGGCAGGTGGATCGCTGTGAATTCGAAGCCAGCCTGGTCTACAAAGTGAGTCCAGGACAGCCAGGGCTACACAGAGAAACCCTGTCTTGGAAAAAAAAGTACAAGAGCAAACTCCCCATAGCAACATTGGTTTTGTTCAAATCCTTCTGCCACTTGCTAAGAATATTTTAGGCAGAGTTCATGATTTTACCAGCAAAACAAAGACTAACAATACTTGCTGGGCTGGAATATTGTCAGGGATAAGCCCATAAACTCATGTGAAGTAATCATTCATAGACCAGCATATACAGAGCAATTGATTAATGTCTGTGGGAGTGACAGGCAAACCAGCTTGCACAGTGCTGGGCATGCAGCCCAGGGCCAGATCTCCTCACTGGCCTGCACTCTCACAATAGGAGAGGGTGGCTGGAGAGAGCTTTCTTTCCACCAGAGCTCAGAATGTGGCCCATAGAAAATAACACCTGTGATCCTTGGAATGGCCTGCTGTGAACACAAACATGGCCATTTTATTTCATGGATAGATAGATATTTTCCTGCCAATTGGGTTTATATTGATGCCAAATGGATCCTGAAAATTCAACAGGATCTCAATTTTCTCGGCAAATTAGGTAGTCTTGCCAACCTTACCCTAAATCATCACCAGTCAAATTCAGCAATGCCCTATTGTATATTTTTTTAAGAAACTATGTTAAATGTTTGAAATGCTGCCATCTACCGACTTGTGTTGCAAAAAGATGACAATGGCAGTAATCGTGACAGATCTCCAAAATGAAATTTGGATGTGGATCCTAAATGTCACCTGAAAACTCTTGAAACCCATCCAAGTTATTTACATTTGGTATAAACAATTATTATCAAGCAAGAAAACAAAATAGATCATAGCAGATGTGACTAGTACTCTACGAAATTAGTGATGTATGTATGCTCAACCTATGGCCTGAAAATAAACAATCTGCTACTTTTGTTTTTGTGAGATTTAACCTTTCACTCAGAACCAAATGGTAAGTAATGTGATGTAAATAGTTAGGCTTGTGGTTGTCTTTGGTCCAGACTTACAATTTCATATGGATTTGGAGAAAAAATTAAATGAAGTTATTATTTCTACCCCACAAGTTAAAAAAAAAAAAGGTTTTAAGACCATGAGAAAGGAAGAAAAATCCCACTATAAGCATATTGAAGATTTCTTGTTATTGTGAAGTGATGACATCCAAACTGAAACATTTCCACCTTAGAGAGTGGCCCATTAACACTTAGGAAGTAAACAACTCCCAAGTCTCAGGAAGTCCTTCAAACTTACAAGATTCATAAGATTATCAAAGCAGTGAGCAACCCTGGGGGAAAAGACTATACAACCACTCCAGCTTCTTGGAGCAGACCCTCTGATTTGTACAATGCCCTGCAAGTAATGTGGACAGCTCCAGGCTTGCAGCTTTTTTGAATCATCATCCATGATAAGGTAGCGATTTTAAGTAAGCAGACATCTATGAGTTGTACATGTTCCTGTAAGTAACCTTTAAGTCATTCTCCTGTAATAAGATCATTATTTTATCAAACTGCACTTTGGTACACTTGCTACATTGGTCTATCACTGGCTTCCTGTCTGGAGCAAATAGGTATTTGTTCATGCCTTCCCAGGAAAAGTCATATGACACTAGTTTCCTTAATGTATGATTAAGGCATGTGTTCTAGCCTCCATATCTCTCTTGCTGGCATGTATGTGTTTTTAGAAAATTATTAATGTATTTGGTTTTTGCTAATATTTGTATTTTTTTAAAATATTTTTACTTACAAGCACCTCCCATTGCTCTAACAACTACTGACTCCAGATAAATAAAAACATCTCACCACCATTTGCCAATGCCAATGAGAAATGGACTAAAATAGTGCTGACCTTCTAGGTATATTTTAGGTCATTTGATTGAAAATGCCACATTTAAGACAGCATTAAAAATGTTTTACCAACATTCAAATACACTAATAGTGTTTCTAAAAAGGTTTTAAGCACTTGAATGAGAGCCATGTACTTTATAATTGCCACTGGAAAGAATTCTGAAGAACAAAATTACCCAAAGTCCTATGGTTTGCTTTGTGTTTTGCTTGCTTGTTTGTTACATTTTCGAAATTGGTTTATTGTGATTATACCCAGTTGCATCCATTTTCCTGTAAACAACATAATTTTGTTCTTTGTGGCTGGAAAGAAGTTCCTTGTGTATATTATGTTTAATTTCCTCAACTATTCCTCTATTGTTGGACACTTAGGTTGGTCCCACAACTAATTTGTTGTGCATAAAGCTGCAATAAACTGGATGTACAGGTTTAAAAAAAAAATGGTTTACCCTAAAGCAAAGTTCTAGCTACAGTCCAAAAATGAATGGAAACTTGCAACGGTGTGAGGGATAAGACTAATGTTCTAGTTTTATTTCTGTTGTTGTATTATTATTACACCATGACTAAAGCAACTTGGAGAAGGAAGGGTTTATTTCATTTTATATTTCCACATCACAGTCAATAATGGAGGGAATCCAAGGCAGGAATTAAAGTGGAGACCATGAAAAAATGCTGACTACTGGATCACTCCCCTAGCTTTGGCACATAACTGGCTCACTATTAAGCCATAAGTTTTCGTTTCTATTTACCATTGGGAACTCACATTAAGACTGCAAAATAAAATAATGTGCTATTGTTTTTTCCTTTTCCTAGCTTTTCTTTTAAAATTCCAACACTTCAAAAACTCGAGTTCTCTTTTAATATCCAAAGTCTCTTAATTACGTGTTTTTGCAAAGCCCAATTAAGTTACAAACTTGCTGATTTTAAAGGGGAAGTGCCAGAGCACGGTTGCAACCAAAATCCCTTACTTATGCTGGTCTCTTGTTAATCATTGCTGATCTTCTCAGGGCCGGTTAACCAATACCTACTTCCCCAGATAAGCAAAAGTTTCATTTCAATGATGATGGTCTCTTGTTAATCACAGTTGACTCTTTAGTATCAGATTATCAGAAATCATAGATTCTTAATAAATTGTAGATTCAAATTAGGATAGAAATGGCCTCTCAAACTTCTCACTGAAATTTCAAAGCCAAGCCAATAATATCTGGATTTCTTTAAGCGTTATCTTCTAAATTGCTGCAACAGCTCATAAAGCTCTGAGTACTCAATGGCTTTTGCAGCCTAAAACTGCAGAACCTCCAACCTTCCTGGAACAAAACAGCTCAAAGCATAAAAGCCATATGTCCAGGTGCATCTCAACAATGCCTACTGTCTTGTCCCAATGTGTTCTAGCTTGCAGCTCTGCTTCTGTGACAAACGCTGACTGAAAGCACCTTGGAAGTGGAAGAGATCAGTTGCGTGGTGATTGTGTACCATCAAGGGAAGTCAGAGCAGAGAATCAGAGCAGAAATCAGGAGGAAGAGCTGATGCAGAACCCAGGAAGAGTGCAGCTTATTGGCCTGTTCTCCATGGTTTGCTCAGCTTTCCTTCTCTTACAATCCAGTACCACCTGGTGAAGAGTGTTATCACTACAGTGGGCTAGGACCTCCTATATCAATCATTAATCCAAAAAATACCCTTATAGTTATGCCACAGGCAAATCAGGTGGAGGTAGTTCCTTAGCTGACATTCCCTCTTTCCTGATGACCCTTGTTTGTGTGAAATTGACAAAAACTACCCAGCACAATCAATAGGCACTTCATTGTACATGGTGCTGGGGCAATCTCACTTCTCAGATGTCCTCGAGGCATGGCAAGATCACTGCAGCCCACTGACAAACTGTGTGTGTTTTCAGGTTATTGTATGTTAAAGAGAAAATGTGAATTTGAATCTCAGTGGTCATAACAATAGGCTTTAATTTAACGTGTCTAGGTGGAAATATAATACAATTATAGATTTACATTAGAAGCCGGCACCAAACCAAAATATTATGTTTATTCCAGAAGGTTGGATTGGGCATAAGCAAACTGCAAGTAGTAAAAACTACTTTTAGATATTTCTTCACTTTCATACCAGTGTTTTGTGTTTTGTTTTTTATGTGTTCAAACTCAATCCTAATTCATTCTTTTAAAGCGGTTCTAAATCAAGTTTTTTTCCTTTCTCAGCAATTCCATACTCAATTACTTATTTCAATTTATTTTGAAATTTCGATATGAATAGTGCTTTTGAGTGACTATCAATAGAATTGTACTTCAAATAAATAAGCAAAGCATAAAACTAAGGAATTCCTAAACCCTGTGAGATTGCAAAATTATGGGGTAGAGTAACTTAGAACAGAAAACATTTCACAAATGGAAGCCTAGTAGCTCTCTCTCTCTCTCTCTCTCTCTCTCTCTCTCTCTCTCTCTCTCTCTCTCTCTCTCTCTCTCATACACACACACACACACACACACACACACACATTAATTGTAATTTTAATGACACTTGCGATAAGATTCCTCTTGGAAAGTTAATAAAAATTTTAGCTCATTTCTCTACAAAATAAAATGTATATATAGCATGAATCCTTTGCATTTCTCTTTGGGTTTACTGTCAATAAATTTAACACCTTCCTTGTAAGAACACTAGAATACGGTCATTAAGAAAAATTATTAAAAGTATCTGTATATTATTAAAGCTAAATATGTATGGCAGATTATAAATATTGATGTAGTTAATTTAAATTATAAAGAATACGATAAATACTAGTTGGTTGGCAAAGACAACACAACGAGGCTGTAGAAAGCACAGATAAATGTGAGGTGTTCAAATTAGGAGTGTTTCAGAGAGAATATTCAACTTCCTTTGAACCTGCAATCACTCATTAGTAGGGTTTGAGTTGGTAGAAGAAAGGATGTGAGTGCATTCCAGGTGAGGAAAATTCATAAATGCTGCTGTTCACAATTGTGAGTTTATAGATGGTACTTGAAAGAATAAGCAGGCTACCAAGATGAGACTTGATAGCCTATGACCATATAGTCAGGGAAGAGGTCCTCCTCAGTCTTAGACCTAGAGGAGGGGAATAGGGTGAAAGCAGGAGGGAGGGAGGGACGGGAGGATACAAGTGACGGGATAACAAGAACAATATGATAGGCAGATTTGGGCCCAGGGGTCCCGCTCAAACTAAGGCACCAGCCAAGGACAATACAGGAGGTAAACTTTAAACCCCTTCCCAGATCTAGCCAATGGTCAGAATATTCTCCACAGTTGAGTGGAGAGTGTGATACGACTTTCTCACATACTCTGGTGCCTCACATTTGACCATGTCCCCTGGAGGGGGAGACCTGGTGGCACTCAGAGGAAGGACAGCAAGTAGCCAAGAAGAGACTTGATACCCTATGAGAATATATAGGGGGACGTAATCCCCCTCAGGAACAGTCATAGGGGAGGGGAATAATGGGAAAATGGGGGGGGGGGGAGGAATGGGAGGATACAAGGGATGGGATAAACATTGAGATGTAACAAGAATAAATTAATAAAAATTAATTAATTAATTAATTAATTAAATAAAAAAAGAAAAAAGAAAAACTAAAAATAGACAATTTAAACAGAACAAATTATTTGAATAAGCACATGGTGAGGGTAAAAAAGTGAGGCAAGATGAACAGAGCTTATGGGTGCAATAAATGCAGGCTAGCTTGACTGCTACAAAGAGACATTATATATGGTTTACCGGAAAAGCATCATAAGGAAAGTATTTTGAAAAATGTATATGATTGTGAAGAGCTGCCTGAATTGAAAAGGGGACAAATCCTTACATTTGTTCTTTAGAACACCTAGAAAAGGAATTGGTTAAGGGTTTTTTTTTTCCTTTTAAAAATTAGTATGTAAAACATTAGGTAACATCAGTGGCACTTTCAGATAAATCTGTTTTTAGTAGAATCTGCTTGCTCCTTATTCTTACCTCTCACTAGTTTTAGTCCATCCTTCTGCCTGTCAAAAGTCACTTGCTTTCCACTCTCTTCTTCATCACCTCTTTGTCCTCACTTGGTGTCCTTTCTAGCTTTTAAGGCTTTACTCAAATTTACCTTTACTTATCTGCACATATATACATTAAAGATAGGAATCATATATGAAAGAATGTGAGGCTTTTGGCTTTCTGAGTTTGAGGTTTCTTCATTTATCATATTTTCCAGATCCATCCATTTTTGCCTGAAAATGTTATCTTTTCTGAATAAAAAGTTAGTAAAGGCATAATATTCATATACTCAGGTCACGTTTTGCAAAGCAGAAAAGGCAATGCTCATATTAGATTAGATGTGTATCTGTTGAAAATGTCGTGTTCTGAGGCTTTGAGAATTTTCAGTGAGGAAACTCTCCATGAGTATGGGTGTGATCTTTTAGCAATCATCAGCCTACCACTGCCTCCATTAGGTAGGACACTGAGTCCCCAGGAGCAGGCATACAGATTTAAGGTCTGCCACTGGATTAACTTTATGAGCTCCTCTTCACTCACAGGAATAGACTAGTTCTCCAAAAACACAATTTCCATCATCACAAAATAAACAAATAATATTCCCATAGAGGGCTTCAGCCTATATTTCATCTTGGCTTCAGGCTTATTTCAACTCTGTGTGATAAATCAAAAACACATCTTTATCTTTACTTACTCCAGAAAAGACTGATATGATTCGGACAACACATTATCCAGGGCCCCTGCACACATCCTGAAACACTTGAGTGAAAACTGGCTGTAGGGCTAAACACAATAAAAGCACATGAGATGAAACCTCTTCTTTCCTTTTTATTTGAAAAAGAAATGTTTTTGTATTCAATGCTGGTGTTGGAGGCTGAATTGAAGATGTATTTATATCAAAAATTTTAGAAGGAAATTAATTCTTTCAGTATTTTCTTGCTATAGAACCTGCTTCCATAGACAAGCTGACCTAAGAGACACTGGAGCTATGTATGATTTCCTCTGCTTTGCTTATGTCACCTGAAGGGTCAGAGGAACTGTGGCTACAAAGGAAGTCTAGGAGCAGTTTGCAATTGGACATTGTAATCTTGTGAAACAATGCTTCTGATTGTTTGGGTAATTTCTTAGGAAACTTTTAGACTGCTTGGACTAAATACAATCTCTTGTGTTCTCTTGGATGAAAATTCTAGGAATCCATGGAATTCTGGCTTTGATCATATCACGCATCTATGTACTGTTTTGCATTGCATTTATCCTTGTCCATCTAAGAATATTAGGGTTTGGATTAATAATGAGATCCTTTAATATTGTCTGGGATCTACAACACAATCCAATTTGAGGATGCATTGCACAGAGGAGAGTTAGAATTATGGAAAATGTTAAATGAATAAGCTGTTGGCTAAAATATATTCTTAGCAAAATTAGTTGGTATTTTTTAGGCAAGCTCTTATGTTCTTTCTTGCTTTTACATAGAACATAGCTTAAAAAGTACCGCTGAGAGCAGTGAAGGATAATTTTCTTACAAAATATACACTACTTATTAGAATGTGGACAATACTGTCCCATTTCTTTTTCTGTTTTGATAAAACTGTCAGAACAAAAACAACTTGTGGAAGAAAGTGTTTTTTCTATTTCATACTTCTAGGTTGTAGTTCATCTTGCAAGGAGATAGGGCAGGAACTCAAGGTAGGAACCAGAAGGCAAGGTTGCTTGCTATTGCATTAAGATAAAGAATCTCACTTACAGCTAAGAAAGTACAGTGGGGATTGTGAAGGATGCTGCTTTCTAGCTTGCCTGACCATTGGTTTCTGTCTAACTAGCTTCCTCAGCACAGGACAACAGTCCCAGGGTAGGGTGCCGCACACAATAGCCTAGACCTCTTACCTCAATTAACAATAAAGACAATACCTCATAGACAGGCCCACACAGCTACTTGATGAAGATAAATGCTCAGTTATAGTCTTGTAATGCATCACACCTACATTTAATACTGCAATTTTAGGATAAGTACCTTGGACCTACATTTAAGATGCAAATGTATGGTAGATACTCAACAATTGATTATGTTCTACTCTACCCTCTACTGTATTCTTATTTAAATTGTTTAAAAAATATAATTCCATTTTTATCCTTCCATCTTTTGTGTTATAGTTTAAAAATATTTTTCTGTATCCAGAACATATTACTAACCTCCTAAGTCAATTATCTTAGACTAGGAATGTAGCTCAGTGGCAGAATACAGTGCAAAGCCCAGACTCAATCCATTGTATTGAAAATAATGTCAACTCTATTCTGAAGAAAACAAAAGTATCTATTCCCTTTATATTTATCTACATATTTAGCACTTATTGTCTTCTTCTTCCTTTTTGGAGAATGTAATTTTCCCAGAATGTCATTTCCCTCTTATGATGAAAAACATTCTTTGCCAGATCTTAAAAGCATAGGCTTTATGTTGAGGTCTTTAATCCACTTGGACTTGAGTTTTGTGCATGGTCACAAATATGGATCTAATTGTATTTTTCTATATGTAGACATCCAGTTGGATCAGCACCATTTGTTGAAGATGCAATCATTTTTCCATTGAATAGATTCAGTTTCTTTGTCAAAAATCAAGTGCCCATATGTGTGTGGATTCATATCTGGGTCTCCGCTTCAATTCCATTGATCAACCAGCCTATTGCTGTACCATTATTATGCTGTTTTAATTACTATTGCTCTATAGAACAGCTTGAGATTGGGTATGGAGATTCCTCCTGAGGATCTTTTATTGAATAAGATGGTTTTAGCTATTCTGGATCTTTTGTCTTTCCATATGAAGTTGAGAATTGACCTTCCAATGTCTTTTTTAAAAATGTGTAGGTATTTTGATAGGGATTGCATTGAATCTGTAAATTGCCTTTGGTAAGATGGCCGTTTTTACTATGTTAATTCTCCCAATCCACAAACAAAGGAGATTTCTCCATCTTCTCAAGTGATCTTCAATCTCTTTCTTCAGGGACTTAAAGTTTTTTCAAATAAGTCCTTCACTTGATTGGTTATAGTAACTCCTAGATATTTTATGTTGCTTGTGGCTAACATGAAGGGTGTAGATTTCCTAATTTCTTCCTCTGTATGATTGTCATTTGTATATAGGTAGGCTACTGATTTTTTGAGTTAATTTTGTATCCAGCCAATTTGCTGAACATGTTTATCATCTGTAGGAGTTCTCGGGCAGAATTTTGAGGGTCACTTATATACACTATCATATCATCTGCAAATAGGGATAATTTGACTTCTTCCTTTCCCATTTGGATCCCCTTGATCTCCTTATGTTGTCTTATTGCTCTGGCTAGAGTGTCAAGAATTATATTGAAGAGATATGGAGATAGTGGGCAGCCTTGTTCGTTGGGAAAAAAAAAGTGGGGAAGAGCCTGGAACACATAGGCACAGGATAAAACTTCCTGAATGGAACACTAACAACTCAAGCCTTAAGGTCAACAATTAATAAATGGTACCTCATGAGGCTGAGAAGCTTCTGGAGACAGGAGACACTGTCAACAGAACAAAATGACACCCTACAGACTGGGAAAAGATCTTCACCAACCCTCCATCTGACAAAGGGCTAATATCCAAAATATATAAAGAACTCAAGAAATTAAACACCACCAAACCAAGTAACACAATTGAGAAATGGGGTTCAGAACTAAACAGAGAATTCTCAACAGAGGAATATCAAAAGGCTGAGAAACACTTAAAGAAATGCTCAACCTCCTTAGTCATCATGGAAATGCAAATCAAAACAACTCTGACATTCCATCTTACACCCATCAGAATTGGCTAAGATCAAAAATTCAAGTGACACCACATGCTGGCCAGGATGTGGAGAAAGAGTAACACTCCTTCATTGCTGGTGGGAATACAAACTAGTACAGCCACTCTGGAAATCTATCTGCTGCTATCTCAGAAAACTGGGCATAGGGCTTCCTCAAGACCCAGCTATTCCACTCCTTGAAATATACCCAGAAGATGCTCTAGCATACAACAGGGACATATGTTCAACCATGTTCACAGCAGCCTTATTCATAATAGCCAGAACAGGGAACAGCCTAAGTGTCCCTCAGTAGAACATTGGATAAACAAACTGTGGAACATTTACACTATGCAATACTATTCAGCTATTAAAAACCATGAATTTCCAAAATTTGTGGACAAATGGATTGAACTAGAAATGATCATAATGAGTGAGTTAACCCAGAAGCAGAAAGACTCACATGGTATATACTCACTTATATCTGGACACTAGCACAAGGGGCATGTCCCTTGAATGTCTTCACTTATCAGGAAAGTGAGACAGAGGAAAGGACATCCTATTGGGACTTTGGATGAGAAAAACATGGGAGAATGGGGAGATAGAAGGATCCAGAGGATCCTAGAAACCTACGAGAAGAACATTATGACAGGTGGTTCTGGTCCCAGGGGTCCTGCTCAAACTATGGCACCAGGCAAGGACTATACGTGCAGTAAACATTGAACCCCAACTCAGATCTAGCCAATGGACAGGACATTCTCCACAGTTGAGTGGAGAGTGGGGACTCACTTTCACATGAACTCTGGTTCCTCATATTTGACCATGTCCCCTTGATGGGGAGGCCTGGTGGCACTCAGAAGAAGGATAGCAAGCTACCAAGAAGAGACCCTATGAACATATACAGGGGAGGAAATTCCCTTCAGTCACAGTCATAGGAAAGGGGAGTAGAAGGAAAGCAGGAGGGAGGGAGGAATGGGAGGATACAAGGGATGGGATAACAATTGAGATGTAATATGAATTAATTAATTAAATAAATCCAAAAAGCATAGGCTTTGTGATAACTAGCTATCTCTCATTTCAGTTTAATTAAAAATTTTTACTTAATCCTCATTCGAAAGAATATTTTACCGGAAATAAAATTCTTCACTGATGACTATACTATCCCTCCATGTTCTAAAGTATAAGACTATTATTTTAGTCCTTCAACACTCTGACAAACAACTGCTGTCCTAGTTTGTTACTTGTTGCTCTGATGAGCCCTGACCAAAAGCAACCTGGGGTGGGAGAGGGTTTGTTTTAGCTTGCACATTACAGTCCATCATAGAGGGAATCCATGGAATGAATCCAAGGCAGGAACTGAAGCAAAGACCACAGAAAAATGATGCTCAGCATTTGCTTCCCTCAACTTGCTATGCTTCCACTCTTACAGAGCCCAGGCCCACATGCATAGGGATAGGACTACCCACAGTGGGCTGAGACTGCCTACGACAATTAGAAACAACAAAGACATGTTCTCAGGCCAATCTGATAGAGGCAGTTCCTGAGCTGATATTCCTCCACCCTAGCTGGGTATGTCTAAGTTTTTGTCAAGTTGATAAAAATGACTATGACATGTGTCATTCATATTTCTGCTACATGTGTAATATTTTATTTTAACAAATTTCAAATTTTTACCTTAATCTTATCTTTTCAATGTCTTTTGACTAAGATGTCCCTAGGGTTTGGCTCTATGTACACTCATGTTATCTAGCATATGCTGATCCCTCAATCCAGACACTGATGGTTCCCATTTCATTCCAGTTACTATACCTTGAACCATTTGTCCTACTCATTCTGTGCTACAGTTCAAATTAGGCATGTGTTGCACGGCTTGGTGTTATCTCATAAGATACTGAAGCCATGCAAATCTTTCTGCAGTCACAATCTCCCCTACTCAAATTGGGTAATTGTCATTGATCTGCTTTGTTTTTACTGATTTTTTTCTGTGACATCCAATTTACTGAGAAGACAATTAATGAGCTTTTCATTTAAGACATATACTTTCAGTTGGAGAATTTCTAGGTTTTTTTTTATAATTGAATGTCTGAGACAGGGTCTTCCCATCTTCACTGACACTGGCTACGTAGCTCAGCAGGGACTTGAACTCACAAACTTCCTTATTTTCCCTCCCAAGTGCTACAATTATATATATGCACTCAGCTAATTTAAATTTCATTCCTCATCTGAGGTTCCCTGTGTGTTGTATCTTATAAACAGAGCTTTCCATAGGTTCTTCCACATATTTATAAAAGGTTAAGTTCCTCATCTGCTGAATTCATAGCTGAGTCCTCTGCTTTCTTTCTTGATTGTGGACTGTACTACTCCAAAACATTTTTTACTATAGAAAAAAAAAGTCTATTATTTTCCTCTGGAACTCATTTTGTTCTGAAAATGACTTAAATTCCTGGCTTGTCACCTAGAACCCAAAAAAGTATGTTGGGGTATGGGTGGGAAGCTTGTGAAGATTTAATTTGGAAAGAGTCACCTCCCAAACCCTGTCTTTGTTGCCAGGAGAAGAATTTAGACTCTATCATCTCTATTTCTAGTAGTGACTTTCTTGGAGGGGTTTTGTTGTCTCTCCTGTGACTGCAGAGCTCACAGGCTGATCAAGGGCCCCAGAGAAACATGAGAGTCTTTGTCATCGCTACATCCTACAAATGCCTCCTCCATGGGTATCTTTAATTTCCAACCGCTGTTTGTATCTGAACTGGACATTCTGATCCTTGAAGTCATTGTAATGTTCTGTGTAAATGTAGATGTCCTCCAGGTGGCAAAGTAAGGTGTATTCTTAAAAATCCTTTGGCATGTGATTGTCAACTGGAGCATGTGGATCTTTTACAATGGTTAACCCCCTTCCAAGCTGGCCTGCTGCCAGACATTTGCCATTCTCTTCAAAACATTTGCGCACACATACCACCACCACCACCACCACCACCACCACCACCACCACCACCACCACCACCACCACACACCCATGAAGACATTGGTCTAATGTCCTGCAGTAACAGGGACTAGTATTTTATTTTTTCATCATTTACTTTCAATTCATCTGTCTGAGCTATGGCAAGAGTCTGTAACTAGTTCCCAAGAACTTTTAACCATCCTTTGGCTTATAATATTTTTCTCTTCAAATATAGTCTCTTGATAGCATCCAGAGTTATTTTTATTAAAACCATAATTTTATTTTGACCATGATACTCACCTTGAAATTCTTGAATTGAGTCTCATTATTCATAGGATTGTATCCAGAATTCTTAGTTTGCAAAATATGTCCCTTCTGTCTCTTCCACTTTTTTCCACTTTTCTATTTATTTCTATTTATACCATGAATCCTTGAGCAAAGGAAGGTACCCATGTATAAATCCCTTATGCTGTTTATTCAGTTAGATCACTGTTCTTAAAGCTACTTTATTAATTCTTATGATTTTAACATAAATGCCACTTTTAAATCAGATTCTATTGTTTGTATCAGTGAAATACTATACAATCCTTTAACTAATCCAATGAATTTTAGAAAGAATCATGAAGTTATCACTCATAATGGGAATGCATTGAGACAAGAGATTGTGGATTTGTGACATATTGAAGAATGAATACAGCACTTTGGTGTTCCTATACTGACAAATGAAGTTCCACAGAAGATATATAAAGGATTTGTTTTTAAAAATTCAAAGTAGAAGAAGGTGGGGGGGGGGAATTACAAGAAAATTAGAATATGTAAATTTTATAAATAAGTAAACAATAACACATCTCCTTAAAACTGGAAAAATATAAAGCTTATCTGGCAAATCGAGTTTGTAACCTTTCAGTAAGGCTTAGAAATTGGGAGCCGGATCAAGTAACGTTGTTAGTGGACATAGAAAGTTGTTCACAGAAGTCTGAATGAGAGTCTGTGTAAAAAGGCCCACCCTCTTCCCCACCCAACTACACTTGGATTTGCTAAACATGCATAGAAGGTAAGTAAATTCAGCAGTGTCTGAGGAAGCTGAGCAAATAATGGTATGTTGTGATGCATATCTGTCACCCAGCACAAAGAAACTAAGACATGAAAGGTCAAGGGTGGACAGACCAGGTACGAAGAACATGAGAGAAAGAAAAAAAAAAAGAACAAAAAGAGAACCAATAGCACACATAAATATCATGAATGGTGAGACTTTATTAACCTCTTTCTTGACTCTGAGAAAGCTACCAGTCAAGATACTCTTCACTACACCTTGAAAGCTGGGTTTCCTATTATTATACCCTTTCATTCTAGTTAGCACCACCTTGTTCTTTCTCCAAAACCACTCTCTGCTTAAAATTTTCCAATCTGCATACTCCCCTTCTTTTTGTATTCATACTCTGCTTATTCTACTATCTCCACTTAAGGCATTCACTACCAAAGAATTCTTCCCAGCTCATTGACTTCTATAGGAACTCCAAGTAGGATCCACAAAGCTAGAGATTTCAAGCTAGTATCCACATAGGAACTAGAACATGTAGTGTTTGTTTTCTATGCCTGAGTTACCTCCCTCAATAAATATTTCCAATCCCATCCATTTACATGCAAATTATATATATATTTATATATATATATATATATATATATATATATATATATATATATATATAATTTCAATTTTATTTACAGTTGACGAAATTGTATTGTCTACCTGGACTACACTTTCCTTATACACTCATCAGTTGATGGATATCTAGGCTATTTCCATTTCCTATCTACTTAAAATAGCACAACAATGAATAAAGAACAGGAATCTCTATAGAAAGATGTAGAATCCTTTGAGAGTAAGCTCAGAAGTAGTATATAGATAATTCAAACAGCAATTCTATCTCTATCTTTTAGAGGATTCTAAATGATTTTCATAGTAGCTGTACCAGCTTGTACCCCCATCAGTGGTTTAAAAAGTAAAAGGAACCCTCTTGTGCTGTATTTGTTGTCAACTGATTTCTTCATGTCAGTCATTCACATTGGGATGAGGTAGACTATCATAGTTATGCGATTTGCATTTTCCTTCTGACTATTGATGTCAGAGATTTTGAAAGTCTTTATTGGCCATTTATATTTTGCCTTTTGAAATTTTTCTGTTCAAACAAATATGCCATTTTTATTAGATTATTTTTCTCCTAGTGTTTCATTTTTTAGTTATTTATATATTCTGAATATTAATCTCTATTAGATATATAGGTGGCTACTTTGTTACTCATTTGTTTTCTACTGTCTTACAACTAAATTAAGAAACATCATCATCATCACCACCACCACCACCATGATCATCATCATCATCATCATCCAGGTGCAGTGGTGCATGCCAGTAATTCCAACATTCAAGGAGGAAGAGGCAGGTAGGTCTCTGTGAGCTCAAGTCTAGCCTGTCTGCAAAGTGAGTCCAGGCAGCTAAGGGTACACAGAAAAATACTGTCTTGAAAGATCTTCACCAACCCTACATCTGACAAAGGGCTAATATCCAAAATATATAAAGAACTCAAGAAATTAAGCACCACCAAACCAAATAACCCAATTGAGAAATGGGGCTTGGAACTAAACAGAGAATTCTCAACAGAGGAATATCAAATGGCTGAGAAACACTTAAAGAAATGCTCAACCTCCTTAGTCATCAGGGAAATGCAAATCAAAACAACTCTGAGATTCCATCTTACACCCATCAGAATGGCTAAGATCAAAAATTCAAGCAACACCACATGCTGGAGAGGATGTGGGAAGAGAGGAACACTCCTTCATTGCTGGTGGGAATGCAAACTAGTACAGCCACTTTGGAAATCTATCTGGTGCTATCTCAGAAAAATGGGAATAGGGCTTCCTCAAGACCCAGCTATTGCACTCCTTGGAATATAACCAGAAGATGTTCCCAGCACACAACAAGAAAATTTGCTCAACCATGTTCATAGCAGCCTTATTCATAATAGCCAGAACATGGAAACAGCCTAAGTGTCCATCAGTAGAAGGATGGATAAAGAAACTGTGGTACATATTCACTATGGAATACTACTCAGCTATTAAAAACAAGGAATTCCCGAAATTTGTGGATAAATGGATTGAGCTAGAAATTATCATAATGAGTGAGTTAACCCAGAAGCAGAAAGACTCAAATGGTATATGCTCACTTATATCTGCATACTAGCCCAAGGGGCATGTCCCACGAAAGCCTTCTCTTACCAGGAAACTGGAACAGAGGGGAGGACATCCTATTGGGACTCCAAATGAGAGAAGCATGTGATAATAGCAAAGTAGAAGAATCCAGAGGGTCCTAGAAACCTACAAGTAGAACATTATGATAGGCAGATTTGGGCCCAGGGGTCCCACTCAAAGTAAGGCACCAGCCAAGGACAATACAGGCGGTAAACTTTAAACCCCTACCCAGATCTAGCCAATGGGCAGAACATTCTCCACACTTGAGTGGAGAGTGGGATATGACTTTCTCACGTATTCTGGTGCCTCACATTTGACCATGTCCCCTGGTGGGGGAGACCTGGTGGCACTCAGAGGAAGGACAGCAGGTTACCAAGAAGAGACTTGATACCCTATGAGCATATACAGCGGGAGGTAATCCCCCTCAGGAACAGTCATAGGAGAGGGAATAAGGGGAAAATGGGAGGGAGGGAAGAATGGGAGGGAGGGAAGAATGGGAGGATACAAGGGATGGGATAACCATTGAGATGTAACAAGAATAAATTAATTAAAAATTTTTTTAAAAAAAGAAAAAACCAAAATAGAAAAAAAGAATGAAAGAAAAGAGAAAAACTAAAAAAATAATAATAGAGTTTGACTGCTCCCAGAAGCCATATGTTATTAAACAAAAATCCAAGTACCAGGGGTATGATATGTTTTTCTAACGTATTGGTCAGGGAAGCCTCAGTAGTATCTAATAGGATATAGGCTCTTATCATTCCTTTTAGTAGCCCCACCAGAACTAGATAAAAGATGCAAATTATTATATATAAAATATAACTATTAGATATAAGAACAAGATGTAAGATGCAAAATAAGATACTGGGCTGGAGAGGTTACTTGGCAGTTAAGAGCATTTGAAAAGGACCAAAGTTTAGTTCCTAGAGTTCATATGGAGCACTTCACAGCTCCCTGTAACTCCAGGTCTAATGCCTCTGACCTCTAAGGTGCCAGCACTCACATGAATACACATCACAATACACACACACACACACACACACACAGAGAGAGAGAGAGAGAGAGAGATTATTAATTATTTTCTTAAAAATATTATTGATTAATGCATCATATACTTTGGATAAGTAATATAGAAAAAACAAACTAGGATGGAACTAGAAGCTTCCCCCTTCCTAGCTAGTTTTCATAGTTCCAAAAGGTGTAGGATGAAGATTGCTGGTGGGGAAAATGCATCAATTATCTTAACTAGTTCTGTAACCCACAATCGACAAGATCAACCTGCCAAGCAAAATGAATCCTCTTATGTAGTATTGGCACTACTATTATGGAAGTAACCAAATGCTCTCTCATTATATTGAAAACTAGCTCTGCAGGGGGTGATATGTGCCTGGTACTAGACCCCTAATCAAATATCCATGCTGAGCGAGATAGGTCCTATGGAAAACTGAATGCTGCTGTTTAGCTAAATAGACGAAGCATCAGGATGTCTTCTAAATAGTTGGGTTTATACCCATAGGTAGCCATTAATGTCACCTGTAGTCAGAGAAGCATCTTTCCAGTGGATAGTGGTAAACGAACAGATTCATGGGTAAACAAGATGCCAAGAATAAGTGATGGATCAGTGTTAATCTCATACAAGTCATTTATAAAATTCTCTTTAAGGATCAAAAAATATTGTATTGCATTTAAAGGCCAGAAAATAAGGAGAATCACTTTAAAAAGCATGACACAGCCATTGCAATCATAAGTTCACAGCAGCTATAGGTATATGCATTGGGTGTGCACAATAACAAGCTAATTAACAGCCAAGATGGAGCAGGAGTCCCTATTTCTCACTGATGAACTATTTGCTACTGATAGATTCAGGGAAAGGAGGAAGTCATTACTTTCAATTGTACACCCACTGTTAACCCCATCAGGCGCGAATGGGTAGTTCCAATGCAAGGGTAACAAAGATGGCCCTGGATAAACTGACTCACAATATCAACCCAAAAGTCACGAACCTGGGAAGGAGCCTAGTAGAGATGTGTGGGGAAGGTGAAAGCGGAAGAGGAGGTGAGTGTAAGTGTGTAGGAGAGACAAATCCGAAGTGTATTGTGTGTGTGTGTGTGTGTGTGTGTGTGTGTTAAAATAACAAAATTAATCAAATAAAAGGAAAAAGAGGGGAGAAAGGATATAAATAGAAAAACAATTAAATAATCTAGAAACTTGAGGATTGTTTTCATCAAAGGGAAGGAAGTACCTAATGGGACCCTTTCCATGAATTTCACAGTGAAACTTCCCAGCTGGTCACACTACAGAGAAGCTGCCAAATGACAGCCCAGCCTCCACTCAAAGACCACGGAGTCAGCTTTTACTGCCTGGCTGTAAAATATGAGCAGATAGCCAGAGACCACTAGACTGTGGAAAGGAAAACCTGTGAAGAATGAAGGATAAAGGACATCACATACTGCTGAAATGAGTTTGCCAGAGACAGAAATTGTAGATGTTTTTTAGTGTTCAGTTAGAAACCACATTGATTTCAGAAAACAGCAGAAGTGAGTTCTCTTCTAGATCTATGACCTCTACAGCCACAGGTAATTGTCTAGGTTTGCAGCCCTAGGTATGAATTCCTGCTGTTGGTTATCCCCATAATATCAGTGTGGTTACTGCAAGTCATTTCATGGTTCACAGGTATACTGGTTGGTTTTATTCAACTTGACACAAGCTAGAATTATCAGAGAGGACGCAGCCTCGATTGAGAAAAATGTCCCCATAAAATCCAGCTGCAGATACACCTACAGGGCATTTCTTAAGTAATGATTAATGGAGGAGGGCCAGCCCAGTAGTGGTGGTGCCATTCCTGAGCTGGTGGTCCTGGGTCCTGTAAGAATGTAGGCTGAGCAACCATGATGAGCAAGCTAGTCATCACCACTCTTTTATGATTTGTCTGCATCAGCTCCTGTCTTCAGGTTCTTGGCCTACCTGAGTTCCTGTTCCGGTTTCCTTTGGTGATGAACTGTGACGTGGAAGAATAAGCTGAATAAACCCTTCCTCCCCAACTTGCTTTTGTCATGCTGTGTTTCATCACAGCAATAGTAACCATGAGACAAGATGCTTTACAACTGAGTAAGAGAATTTATTGATTTTTCTCCCACAGAAGTTTGCCTAGTACCCTCTGATACACGAGCTAGTCCTGATAGAGGAGGCAAGGCCTTGTGAAATTTTTTCCCATTCACTTTAACATATCAATTGATACAGACATTATTCAGGTTGTGTAGTTAGACCATACTGTTAAGATTTCACAGTTCCAGAATCCCTACCATGCCTAAAAGGCACCACCCAGATGGCAGGCACCTTCCTCCTCTGGTTCTTACAGTGTTCCTGCCTCCTTTTCCCCAGTGTCCCCTGACCCTTAAGTGTAGGCCCTGTGTTGTATACTTACCAATCACAGCTGGAAACCCCATTGTCATTTTATTCTTTGCCTCCATTTGCTGCAGGAAAAAAAAAAAAAAAAAAAAAAAAAAAAAAAAAAAAAAAGAACCTTTGGTGAAAGGTGAGAACTGCAAGCTCTGCCTTACAAGGTATCAATGGTTGCTGGCAGGAGGAAAATAAGTTTTCTCCAGTGGTGAGCCCAGCTATAGGTTTTTCAGTGCCAAGTGAACATCCATAAACACATGAACATATAAGGTGCTCAGTAGGTAATATGTTTATGTTTATAATTAAGTTTATATAACAGTAATAATTAAAGAATAGATCATTAATTTGAGAGTTCATAGAGAGTATACAAAAGGAGTGAAGACCGGGATTGGTGGAGTACACCATTAATCCCAGCACTTGGGAGGCAGAGGCCGGTGAATCTCCATGAGTTCGAGGCCAGCCTGGTCTAAAAGGTGAGTCCAGGACAGCCAAGGCTACACAGAGAAACCCTGTCTCAAAAAACCAAACAAAAAACAAAAGGAGTGAAAAGGAGAGAGAGAAGTGAAAATTATGCAAGCAATATTTATATATGAAATTCTCAAAGAAAAATTACAAATGTAATTTTAAAATGTTTTTAAAAAATAAATCATTGATGATGTGGGGAGATAGCTCAGTAAGTAAGATACTTGCTATATAAGGATAGGAACTTGAGTTCAGATCACCAGAACTATACTAAAATATAACTGTGGTAGTGTAGACTTTTGACCCCAGAGCTGAGGGGAAATAGGTGTGGCTCCCTGGAGTTCACCAGCTAGCCAGTCTGTCAACTTGTAGGTTATACATTCAGTGCCAGAGCCTGTTTCAAATGCTGAAATAGTGAGAAACTGAAGAAAGCACGTGAGTTGACCTATAGCCTCCAAACTCACATGCATAATACATGTACATGCATACCCACACCAACTTTACACACACGCAATCACACACATGAACAGTTACATACACAAAATATGCACAAACCAATCACTGATATCTTCATATGACTACGCTTTTATTTCTATAAAATATATATCAGGAAACTTCAACTAAGACACTATCATTTGGTTAAAACACCAGAGACTAAATCAAGTTAAGAGATAACAACGTGAAGAACTTCCCAATTTTCAAACTGATATGGTTGAGAAGCAGTTGGAGAACAACTCATAGCACTATTGGGTAAGCAGTACATTTGGAGAAAGGGTTTGGGATGATTCCTTGTGTGAGAGTTTACAGGATTCTGTACCCAAAAGAACAAAGAGGGTCTTCAGCAGACTTACTGAAAGTTTCCTGAAACGTGAGGAAGACTTGAAGCTGGGGCCTGACTTTAACCCAGGATCTCTGGGTGGAAAGAGTGAGATAGCAGGCTTCTTTCATTCTAACAAGGATGAGAAATGCAGGGATCTCCCTGAAAGAATGCAAAAAGCTGGATAGAGTGCGTCAAAATCTGAGTCTCAAAAGACATACCAGTCTCCACTTCACTCACTAAGCTGCCTGTGAATACAAGACTACCAGCATAATGTCCAAGGGGCCCAAAGTGAAGTGGCCTTGCAATGGGACACTCACAAAAAGATTAGTAATGCAGAGAAAATATTAGAAAGGTACTGATAGAATTAATGTTGGTATGATTTCTTTCTCTTCTTCCTCCTCACAAAAGATGAGCAAAGCTGTCTGTACACTTATGAGAGATGATGGGAGACGAAACACACACCCAGCACTTACTAGCTTCTAATCACTATCTATGAGCTTCCTATTAACCCACTTATGCCTTACCACACAACACAGTATTGAGTATCATCCGCCCCATTGTTCAGATGAGGGTTCTAAAGGTCCTAAAAGATTATGAGTCACACAGCTGGTAAGTGGCAATTCCAGTCATGACCTATACTCATAACCAATGTGTTTTCTGGTTATTTCTCTCATTCAAACTGAATAAATTATCTTTTGGTAAATCCTTGACTAGGACACATACACCTAAATATGATGATGTACGTTCAGCCTCATTTAAACTGCGCTCTGAAGAAGCAGGTTTCTGCGGCTTCAGCTGCCTTTATAGTCCTTACCTGTCTTCAGAAGAAACAAAAGGAATTTATGATCCTCAGGGACTACTGCTGTCACAGGTATTCACCCAGGGAGCTCTGCGGTGTCAGCTCTTATGCTAGCGTAAGTCAGAAAGTAGATTTTTACATTAATGGAAAGTCTTCTGGAAGAAGCTGCCATGGTAGCACAGGGCTGTAATCTCTGTACTGAGGAGGCTGGGATGAGAGGATTTTTAATTCAAGGCCAATCTCAGCTGTAGAATAAGTATGAGTTCATCTTAGGCTCCATAGGGAGGACCATGTCTCTCAAAAATAAAAGTCCCATTCTTGGAAGAGTATTTAAATCTAGTACATCATAATTTAGATCTAATACAGCCATAATATTTTCTAATGAAATTTCTTTATAAACTTACTTTAAAATTTCATTATAAAGATACCAATCAATCATCTATTTAAAGGTCATTTTAAAAATTTGTCTCAATTTATGTTGTTGATATACATTTCTTTTTCTGACATTTATTTTTTTGTCAACTACACCCTTGGGCTTAATTTTGGTTTCATCATTGTAGTTGCCAATATTAACAATTAAAATGTCCATATTCGAGACAGAGCTGACAAACCTCAGACTAGATTAGAGTACCACTTAAATTGCCTCTAAAAGGCAACACTGTTAGCAGAATAACTGAGGTGTTTTGAATTTCAAGGGTATCTCACACATTTAGTTCATAGCCTAGATCTAGAGTGCTTGATTAAGGGTCAATTAATTTCTGCCTGCTCATTCTTCAAATATCCCTGGGCAGCTATTATACACTACGCTTCTGCTGGGCATAGAAAGCAAAGACTAAACATGAGGTAGAAACGGTCCCAGTTCTTGGGGAGCTGGCAGTGTAATGGATTTCTGGAGAGGGGCTGATATACCTGTTCTCTGACTACAGCATCTCTGTGCTGGAACAGTAGGTGATTAGACACACCAGAATGTCCTAGAAAACCCATGAGTAACATATGGTGCAGACCTGAGGGACTTGCTATAAACTGCAGGCTTTACAATACAGTTTTAACACCCAGAGGTTCGTTTTCTTTTTTCTTTGTTTTCTCTATTCTCTACTTTTACTATTCTGGCTATCATTTTTTATAAGAATTAATATCCTTTGCCTTATTTGCAAACAAAAATCATAATCCTCTGTGGGTTTGGTAATCACGTTTCTACCAACTTGCGGCAGTCCTACATACACTGTGATCTCCTTGAAGGCAGAAAAGAACCAGGGCTGTGTGAGTATTTCAGCCGCATGCTGAGGGCTCAGCAAACACAGAACTTTGGAACAGTCACTTCCTGGAACTTCCTCTAAGAGTTGAAGTCAGAAAATGAGGACAGACATTTCTTCAGGGGAAAATATCTGAACAATATTATAGGCCAGAAATATGCCTAATTCTTGCAACCATCCAAACAAATACCACAATGATAAAATGCCACAAAAGAAAATATTGGCAATCTCTGCAATTCTCAATACCAAAATTAAATGCAACAATTAAGCTAAGTAGGACTGCCTGCTACCTAATGCTCATCATAAAATCCCCCAGGGTGCTAAGCTGATCAGAGGCCTAGAGCCAAGACCTGCAGGAAATGCCAAGAGCTAGGAATCAAGTCAGCTGCTACTTAATTGACTCCATGCATTTCCCATGCTCCCTTGCCAAACCATTTTTTTTTTTTTGGAAATCCCTTCTGCGTACTGTCTGATCTTTACACTTTTGAAAGACTTTTTTTTTTAATCTTATTAACTTCTTCAACTTGTATATTACTGCTTAGTGCTTTAGATTCTTGTTATTTTTTTCCTTATTTTCTCTCTCTCTCTTTTTTTTTTTTTTTTTTTTTATGATTTCCTGAAATGAGGGAGATTTTTGTTTTAGCCTTTTGGGGGTTGTTCTTTGATTTTCTGTTTTTTCCTTGTACAACCTGCTTGGAGTGAAATCAACAAGGCTTGCTCACCCATACTTAATTTTCTTCCCAGCAGGTGCTGTGGCTCAGCTGCTCATCTGAACAGACATATGATGCGGCTTTTGTTGAGGCTGCCATGCTACTTGCCAGATCAATAACTGGTAAGGAGACCTAACACACAGTGAGGGGTTCCAATAACTGAAATGACAAAACAGTAAAACACTGAAAGAGCATGTAATGAGCTTCTTTGGCTGCCTAGATTTTGCACAGTGCCTAAATAGTTTTTGAAACTTCTATTTAATCTATAAAGTTTGTTTCCTGTGGATGTCCCGTAATTTTATATATATAGTAAAAGAAAGAAGTATTATTTTTCAGCAATCATTTTAATAGTGTAAAAAACTGAAGAAATTCAAAGAATTCATTTGATCACTGTTTATCTGTTCTTTCTTATTTATTATAATTTATTCATATTATATCACAATTGTTACTCTCTCGCTCTTATCTTCCAGTTCCCACCCTCCCTCCCTCTTCCACCGGGTAACTAAAGTTCAGTCTTTCTGACATAAAGAACATTTAAAAGATATAATCACTTCAACAATAGCTTTCAGACATCTTGAAAACATTTCCATTCATTATTATTTAGTACTAACAGAATTTCACCTTTGCTGAAAAAAGAAAGATGACTTGAGCAAAGAAAACCTACACCAGCAAATTAACTCAGGATGTGCACATACCAATGCAATAAAAACAACACAAAAATCTAAAATAACTTGTCACTTCAAAAATAACAAATACAATAAATAAAAATAAATAAATGGCAAAGAACCCTAATGAAAAATGTAATAACTTACAGAGAAAGAATTTTAAAATGACTGTAACTATAGTCCAATAACTAAAAGAACACAGGAATAAATGAAGTAAACAAGTCAATCTAAGGCATAAAATCGACCTTGATGTTTTTTCTTTTATCAAAGACAGGTTTTTCTCACATCGTACAAACTGATTATTATTTCCCCTCTACTTCTTCAAGTTCCTTCTCACCTTCCCTCCCATCCAGTTCCCCTCCTTTCCATCTATCATCAGAAAACAGACAGGCAACTAAAGAATTATAATATGATAAATATAATTAGTATGATATAATAAGATAAGATTAAAAACCAACAATTGGAGTGGGAGAAAACCAACAGACGGAACAGAACTCAAGAATAGACACACGAAAGAGATATAGACACAAAGACTCATTCACCTACATCAGGTATCTTATTAAAATGCTAAACTAGCCATGGTCTTTAGGCAGCTTTCACCTGTAAGGTATATATAATATCTGTGTGTGTGTATTAAAATAAAGTTTAAAAAGCAGTAATCCCCGACATGACATTATAAGACAATTGAGTTTGTTTTCTGTTGACCATCCAGCCTACCCTTAACAGTAGTTTATTTCCCCAAGTTTCCTTGAAAAAAAACTAAACTTTCCTTTTCAACAGATTATCAACTAGAGATTGCTCCAGTCTTAGAGAGGGGGCTTGTTCCACTTCTCTTTTCTGATGTAAGAACCCATAGGTGCAGACCTGTGCATATCCTGTGCATGCTGTGTTGGTCTCTCTGAGTTTGTTAAGGGACAGCTGACTCTATTTTTTTCTTTTCCTATTTACACATAATGTTATAATTTGATTTGTTTATATACTGTTCTCCTCTCTAATCATATCCTGAGCTAATGGTCAGCTTGGTTTTTAGTTTTGTTTTGGTTTTTGGCTTTTGTTGTTGTTTTGTTTGTTTGTTTGTTTGTTTGTTTGTTTTGTTCTTCCTCTATAATCTTGTGAGACACACGTCATAAATTGTTTCCATGGTTTCATGATATGTTACAGGAAATGTCTGACCATAAGTCCATAGCATGTACCTTTCTCATAATCATAAAAATAACTACAAAATTTGCTTTTGTAATCTCTGGGCTATTACTACAAAGAAGTTTGCCTGCTTTTGGTCTGGGCAACTTCATTCTCCTACCAAGAGAGAGACTGCAAGTTTGGTATGGCTGTAAATAAATTCTTTTACCTTGCAATATCTCTATGTTATCTCCTGGCTTCCCACAGGATAACAAGTTCATAGGTGCATCTGTCCTGCTGTTAAGAAGGCCTTGGTCCTTGGTGTCCTCTATCCCCTCTGGCTTTTACAGTCTCTCTGCCTCCTCTTCAGCAGGGTTCTCTGAGACCTGAGAGCAGGATCTGATGGAGATATTCCTTTCAGAGTGGAGTGTTCCAATCAATCTTAGCCTAATGCCCAGCTGTTTATTTCTTCCCATCTGATCAGAAGGAAGCTTCTCTGATGGTAGCTGAGGAAGGCACTGATCATATTTGTCTTTCTTGGTCTGGGTTACCTCACTTTATTTATAGTTCCAACCATTTACCTGTGAATTTCACAATTTGTGGTGGTGGTGAATAATATTCTATTTTGTAAACAAATCACATCATCTTTACACATTATTCTGTTGATAGACAACTAGATTGTTTCAAATTTCTGACTATTGTGAATGAACATGAGTGACAAGGTTTGTCTATGGTAGAAGAAAGTGGTATAACTTGATCTTGGGGAGATAGATTCCCATCTTCCTGACAAACCACCATACTGATTTCCATACTGGCTGTACAAGTTTAAACTCCCACCAGCAATGGATGAATGTTCTTCTTATTCCATATCCTCTCAAGTAGAAGCTATCATTTGTTTACTGGTCTTAGCTATTCAGATGGGTGTAAATTAAAATCTCAAACTAGTTTTGATTTGTATTTCCTTGATGGCTAAGAATGTTGAACATGTCTTTAAGTCAGCCTTACCCATTTGAGTTTCCTCTTTTGAGACTTCTCTGTGTAGATAGCTACACCATTTTTATTTGGGTCAATACTTTTCTGGATATCTAGTGTCTTGAGTTCTTTATATATTTGAATACAAGCTCTATATAGGATGTGGAGTTGGTAAAATATTTTTCAATTTCATAGGCTGCGTTTTGTGCTAGGGAGAGTGTGTGTTGCAATACAGAAGACTTTCAGTTTCCTAAATTTATTAATTGCTGCGTTCCTGTACTACCCATTTTTGTTCAGACTCTTTTCTTGTGAAAATGACTTCAAACCTATTCCCAACTTTCTCTTTTATCAGGCTCAGCATATCTGCTTTTATGTTGAGGTCGTTGACCATTTGAACTTGAGTTTTGTTCAAGGGAATAAATATGGATCTATTTGGATCCTTCTACATGCAGCTGTCCAATTTGACCAGCACCATTTGTTGAAGATGCTGTCTTGTGTATTAGTGGCTTCTTTATCAAAACTCTCTTTTTAGTCTAGAACTTTCAGGGGTGATGTGCTCTAGTATAAGATCTCACCAACTTACTTAGTGCTATGGATTTGTGTCACAGAACAACTATCATAGTATCCCATAGTTTAGATGGGATCTACTTGATCATAGTGAAAGATCATTCTAAAATATTCTTTAGAATTGTTTAGTGTACAAGTGTACAAGTATTTTATTAAGAATTTTATATCACTCTACATGAGGGAAATAGGTCTATAATTTTCTTTGTTGTATCTCTATGTAGTTTGGGTATCAGGGTAACTGTGGCTTCATAAAACAATCAAACTAGCAAATGAAATTACCACACAATTTATAACTTGGAACAACAGAAATGTCTTCTTGCCTTCTCTTCTTACATTTTCTGGCTTCCCTTGGCTCTCAGTGTGTGACTCCACATCCCACTAACCACCTTGCCTTCTGTTTCTCCAGCTTAAGAATATCCCTACTTCTGTTCAATAATGATATATGAAATTCTGTTTAAGGCCTACCTACATCATAAGGGATAAACTATTTTCCCCAAGAGCCTTAAAATTCATCACATCTTTTTTTCTTTTTATTTATCTATTCTTTTGATATATATTTTATTAATTTATTCATATTGCATCTCAATTGTTATCCCATCCCTTGTATCCTCCTATTCCTCCCTCCCTCCCACTTTGCCCCTACTTCCCTCCCATATGACTGTAACTGAGGGGGACCTCCTCCCCCTGTATATGCTATAGGGTATCAAGTCTCTTCTTGGTAGCTTGCTATCCTTCCTCTGAGTGCCACCAGGCCTCTGCATCCAGGGGACGTGGTCAAATATGGGGCACCAGAGTTTGTGTGAAAGTGAGTTCCCACTCTCCACTCAAATGTGGAGAATGTCCTGTCCATTGGCTAGATTTGGGTAGTGGTTTGAAGTTTACTGCATATATTGTCCTTGGCTGGTGCCATAGTATGAGGCAGACCCCCAGGCCCAGATCTGCCTGTCATAATGTTTTTCTTGTAGGTTTCTAGGACCCTCTGGATCCTTCTATTTCCCCATTCTCCCATGCTTCTCTCACCTAGGGTCCCAGTAGGATGTCTTCTCCACATCTTTTATCATGGAAAGTAAGTCTTAGGAATTTGACTTCATTTTGGTTTGGGTTGGGGTCTTGCTGCAATGCCCAGGCCAGAGAACTTCCTGCCTCAACCTTCTGCTTGAGTGCTTCTGTGACAGGTGCACTTTACCATAAGCAACTTGGCATGGGTTTCCTTTGCTGCCACTTCTTATGCTATCCCACCATTTTCTATGCCTTTAGGCCTTCCTTCTCCGTTAAGTGTAAGGTTTTTTCTGCGATCTTTTCCTCTCCTTGACTCTTCTTCCCTCTCCATCATAGATTCCTAGTTTCAGTCTTAAGAGGCTGCCATGACACATTACCACTACCTGGGAGGCTAAATGTCAGCATCAGAGAAACTTGAGTGGGTATCCCTAGACGTGGTTTCTTCTGAGTCCTCTCCGTGGTTTTTTAGGACCCTCTTTCCATGTGTCTGCAGATAGTCTCCCCTCTAGCAATGCCTGTTTGAGCCTATCTTATAAGCGTCTGGACACCGTGCCTTAGGATCTAACCAAATGACTTTGTTTGACTTAGTTACCTCACTGTAGAGTCTATCTTCAAATACGATTAATCACACCCTGAAGTCCTAGAGATTAGGATTTTAACCTATAAATTTTGGAAGGATAGACTTGAACCCATAATTCATACCAATCTTTCCCGATGTTTAAAAAAATGATAAAACCTTCCATCTAAAGGTTGGCTTTAAGTTACCCACTGCATCAGAAATTACATTCTTATCAGGTGTGCTGTGTGCTGTGTCTTCCTTTCACTCATGGTCTTGCTTTAGGAGCAGTGTTGCAATCAAGTTTGAGTAGGCAGTACTACATTTCTAAGTGCCTGGGGAGGTTAGTACTTTGAAAGTTATAATAGAAGAAAGGAGTGTGATTTAAGTTTGAAAACATTGCCTCATAATACAGGTCTGGTGGTTTGAATGAGACCGGCCCCTATAGGCTCATATATTTGAATGACTGGTTTTCAGTGGGCAGAACTCTTTGAGAAGGATTAGAAAGTATGGCCTTGTTGGAGAAGATGTGTCATTAAGGATGATCTCTGTTTTTCCTCATGCTGTGGACCAGATTTAAGGTCTCAACTCCTGCTCCAGTATCATGCTTGCCTGCTTGCTGCCAAGCTCTCTGCTATGCACTGTTGGACTCTAACCCTCCGGAACTGTAAGCCCCAAATCAAATATTTTCTTTTATAAGTTGCCTTTGTCATGGTATTTTGTCACATGATTAGAAAACTAAGTAAGACAACTGGCAGCAACTAAATCATAGTTTTCCCCCCAAAAAGGCAGTTTATATGATATTTTATGTGCATTTTTTATTTCTCAGCCCACGCATTGCATTAGTGGATGCTAGGTTATAAAAACAAAGCATCAAAAGTCAGGTGTGACATACTACATGAAAAATTCCTAGTATATCTCCAAAAACATGTTTGTATCCCTTATTGATTCCTTTTAATTTTTAGTCAGAAATAATATTATAATGGATATGATTGGTTGGTTGGGTTTTGCTTATCTTTGCTCTATTCAAAACTTTGGTTGTAATATAAGTTGCACAACTATAATATAACATCACAAAGATAGCAACTTGATGGGGAGACCTGGTGGCACTCAGAGGAAGGATAGCAGGCTACCAAGAAGAGACTTGATGCCCTATGAGCATATACAGGGGAAGGAGGTCCCCCTCAGTCACAGTCATAGGGGAGGAGACTAAGAAGAAAATGGGAGGGAGGGAGGAAAGGGAGGATACAAGGGATGGGGTAACCATTGAGATGTAATATGAATAAATTAATAAAATATATTTTTAAAAAGATAGCAACTTGATCTATCTTAATTATTTGTTCATGTATAATTTTTAGAGCTTTAGTTCCATAACTATTTAATAAATGAATAAATAAGCTAACTTTATAGCCTGACCAACAAGGACAGGGTACAGAAAGCATATTTAATAAACATTTAACGTAATTATACTAGTGTACTGGACGACATATGCAATTTCCTGTGCTTATTGAATGATGCAAAGCTAAGGAAAGTCCTAGCAAAAGATGTTCTGCTTCTGAACTCATCTTACATCAATTATCTGTCACCTCAAGACTAGATAAAGCATCAGTTCCCAAAGCGAAAGTCAAAATCCTGTGGTGTTTCTAGGTCTCAGAAGAGATCTCTCAGAATAAAACTGTTTTAAGACCATAATAAGTCATTTTTCTTTTGCACCCTGATTTCCTCATGAGGATAAGGTAAATTTCCTCAGTGATGTCATATATGGCGTCACAAATTAAATGAAGCAGTTACTAGTCTGCTATTAAGCCAAATGTTTAAAATATTTGATAAGATGCTTCCACTCTTATCAATAAAATGTTTATTCTAAACTAATATAACATTTCTGGTACTCAGTTTTATTTGGCAAAATGGCACAACCTAGAACCCTCTGGGAAGAGAGCTTCAGTTTAGAATTCTCAAGATCGGGTTGGCCTGAGAGCATTTTAATTCATGTGGGAAGATCCAGGACAATTCCTGGAGTTTGAGTTCAGGGCTGTACAGAGTAAAGAGAACAAGCTGACTAGTGGACATGAAGACATGGGCATTTTTCTGTGTCCTTCTCTCTCGGTGCCACTAGCCTCTTGATTGTTAAAACATGACAGGTTTCCTGAGACAAAAATGTAAGAACCATGAGATCAAAGAAGGGGTGTCTTTTTCCAGGTTATGGGAAAACTAGAGCAAAAGTAGGGGCCTCCCTTTTCACTAGTCATTTGGCTGAATGATCATAGGGAATACCATGATGTCACCATTAGGCACAACACTGGGCCATACACAAATTCACTCAGTAGAATGATAAGAATCTGAGTAATGGCTTCCCAGACAGGCAATCTATGGATCTAGGATCACACCCCAAAAATGTTTATTGATTTTTTTACTTTCATTATGTGTCTACCTTAAGCCCAAACCCTGTTAATTTCTAGCTGATGATAAAATGTGATATCTCTGTAGTAAGTGACTTTCCAGCAACTATCTTTCATTCAGAGCTATTCCTGATCTCCATCAGTGACCCTCATATTGTTGATGCCATCACTCAGGGGTCACTTTAAACACAACACAATTTATCAGAGGCATGGCCTTGCTCTGCAATAGCAAATAGATTTCATAGCAAACATCTATTTTGATACATTGTCAGCAACTGGCTGGAACATTGTTTTAGAAAGATTCTGAAGCTGTTTCCTGGCTTAGTAAGACAAATGTCATAACTGATTAGTGGTCTGCCAGTGCACCTAAGCTTCCGTGCTGTGTATTTGCTGACCCTGTGAAATCAACTCAATTCACTATGGTCAAACATATGTAGAACAAGATTATAAATGTCTAGTCCATGTGAAAATTGCATAGAAAGATAACTACTATGTGAAACAATAACAGAAATCATCAATAGTATCTCCTTCCATTAGGAAAGTAGATCTGCTTAAAATGTGAGCAAAGGAAACAAATACATAATTATATATTAATTTTTTTTAATTTGTTCACTTTCCATCCCAATTGTAGCACCCTCCTTCATTACCTCCCAGTCCCCTCTCCTATCCTCATGCCCTTTTCCCCCTTTCCTAGTCCTCAGAAAGGGGGATCCCTCTTCCCCTATCATTTGACCTCAGCCTATCAAGTCTCTTCTGGACCGCCCTTATCCTCTTCCTCTGTGGCCTGGCAAGGCTGCCCTGCCAATGGGAAATGATCAATGAGTGGGCACCAGAGTCCATGTCAGAAGTAGTCCCTACTCCCTTTATTATGGGACCCATATGGAGACTGTGCTGCCTATTTACTACATCTGAGCATAGGGTCTAGGTCCTCACCACGCATAGCCCTCGGTTGGTGCATCAGTCTCTGCAGCATTCCTCTCCTCCACTTGGATTTGATGGCTCCATTGGGCTCCTTGTGGAGCTCCTGTCCCCTCCAAGTCCTTCATAAGGATATATTAATTGATTTAAAGTTTGCAATAAGATGGGTTGTGAGTATACATACCTGAGCTGGTTAGGTTTTCACAACTCAACACAAACTAGGGCCATCTGGAAAGTGAAACTTCAATTAAGAAATTGTTTTCAGCAGATTGGCTTTATAAGCAAGGTCTGTGTGGTATATTCTTGGCTGATTTTGATGTGGGGAGAAGACAGCCCACTGAGAGTAGTGAGGGGGTGTGTTATATAAAAGTGGTGTGTTATATAAAAGCTCGGCCTGAGCAAGCCATGGTGAGGTAAAGCCAATAGTTAGTGTTCTAACTTCATGTCTGCTTCAGTTTCTGCCTCCAGATTTCTGTATTGAGTTTCTACCCTGTCTTCCCTCCTGATATAAACCCTTTCCTCCCCAAATTCCATTTAGTCATAGTGTTTTATCACAGAAATAAAAAGCAAACTAAGACAACACCTAAAAATGCCCATGCTTTTCACATGAGCTCTCCTTAACATTGTCACTTTCATGAGCTTGTGCAGATCTTGTATTCAGACACGAATTTTCAGTATAGAGTACTGGAAGGAAGATTTTTGGAATGCCAACTGTGACTCTGATCTATTCTGAATGTTGTCACTGTTGCTGCTGTAGTATAATATCTTGTTTTTTAAGTCTGATTATACTATATAATCTTATGGATGTAATTAATAACAGATGCATGATGGGAAAGAGAGTGGATGGAGAAGAAGAAAGGGGAAGAGGAAATAAAAGAGGACACAACCTGCTCCGAAACACTGGGAACCGTCTTGGCTTTCCCCTTCTTTGCAAGAGACATTTATGTTCCTATGACTGTTAGCTATGCTGTGAACACTAGTGCAGAGCAGTGATAAAAGTTAACAAGAGATCTTCTAAATCACATTTTGTTGATGAAATAGACTTTTCAGATCCTTTGGGACTGGGACAACTCCAAACCCTGACAAAAAGCACTAACTGGTTCTTTTGTGGATTTGCCTTTTGTCGTTTGCCTGAGAGTTACACTGAAGAGAAGCACATAGAAAAATGATGCCTACAGTTAATAAATCTGACATCGTGCAAGAAAGAAAAAAAAATAAAAGACTAATATAGAATGTGTTCCCTTGGAAACAAGAGTATACTTACTGTTTCTGGGAAAGCATATTTACAGCAGAATTTGCACAAAGACGTGGTACTAAGATGAAATTCTGACAATATAATCACAAATAACACTGGTAAGAAATAAGTGGAAGCAGAAACATGTAGAGATAATTTATACCTTTAAAAATACTTACAAAGATTTGACTGGATGGGTTGGAACACAAAAATTACATACAAAATAATAAAATGATAGAGCTAAAGAAATGTAAATCGGTGTTTTACTAACAAGGGCTGAAGACCATAGTGATCTGAGCATGGCTCCCCATCACTCAAGAAAACATGTAGATAGTAAAAGAACTTTACAATTTGTTGGGGGTAATAAGAAAAAGAAAAGAAACAAGAATGATTCTAAAACCAACGATTAAAAAAATAAGGTCATAAGTTTTATATCAATCAAATGGTGATTATTAAATACCCAGCAGGGGTTCCTTAAGACCAAATCTAGAAAAAAAAACTTATCCTACAACAGAAAAAAAAATTTCCATACTATAACTTTGGCTTCCTTAAAAAATATGGCCTTATATCATCTTCCCTTCTAATAGAAGTGTGAGACTTAGGACAATAACGTTAAAATATGTATTTTTAAAATAATTTTATTGTGCACATTGTGGGACATGGAATATGTGAAGCACCTGTGGAAATTGGGGGCATCAGAGTCCCCAGCTCTGAACCACCTGAGGATGCTCAGGAATGAGCCCCGGTCCTCTGCAAGACCTTAACCACGAAGCCATCTCTCCAGCACCAAATATATGACCTTAACCTCTAGAATAAAAAATCAATCTGGGGACCTCTAGTTCCAGTTTGTTTTTTAATAAGTGACTAATAAATTGGATCACTGGCTTGTCTTTAATTTCCCGAAGGCATAAGCCTTATCAGATTTCTGGTGGCAATGTGAGATGAGCATATTTTTAAATCATTTTTAATAATCACAACTGATTTGAACTTTTCTATAATATTTCCACAGCAAAAAAAGACTGTTCCACAAAAATCCGGTTGCCAGACCAAGCCTTTGATTTCTGCATGTTTAGAGGGCACTGTTCCAGGTCCCCAGCATCTACTGGACCAGAGACTAGCGTGTGAACTGGCTTCTGGCTCTTACAGGAGCAGAGAGCACCCTGCAACCAGTGTTGCAGCTAGTGCAGATCCAGAGAGCACCATGGGACTATATCATACAAACAGCCTTCTAGCCACACAAACAGTGGCTTCCGGGGTGAGTGCTGGAACCAAGTTTTAGCTACAGTGTGTATAAAGTCCTTGAGGAGTCTCGAGATTTAGCTCGACTTCTCTCTGATATCTGTGTGTGTGTGGAGATTTGACTTTTGGGGTCACAGTGGTCACTGTAGAACCAAGAATCTATGTTTTTGTGGTCCTTAATGTTACCTCTGCCCTGGACCTATAACCATAATCCTAAGGTTGTAAACAGTACCTAGCCACAAATCCAGCTCTACAGAAGATACGAGAAGAAAAACTCCAACCCAAGCTAACTTTACTCAGGAAAATAAAGGAAACAAATAATTCCATATCCACAAAACCAAAGAAAGGAAACACACACACACACACACACACACACACACACACACACACACACACACTTCTATCACCATCAACATCAAACAAACAGGAACAAATAATCACTGGTCATTAACATCTCTCAACATCAATGGCCTCAACTCCCCAGTAAAAAGACACAGGCTTACAGAATGGATGCGAAACCAGGACCCATCCTTCTGCTGACTACAAGAAACACACCTCAGCAATAAAGATAAACATTACCTCAGAGTAAAGGGCTGGAAAAGGGTATTCCAAACAAATGGACCCAAGAAGCAAGCTGGAGTAGCCATTCTAGTATCTAATAAAATAAACTTTCAAAAAAAACTAATCAAAAGAGATGGAGAAGGTCACTACATCCTCATCAAAGGAAAAAATACACCAAGGTGATGTCTCAACTCTGAACATCCATGCCCCAAATGCAGGAGCACCTCATTTGTAAAAAGAACATTGTAAAGCTTAAGTCCCACATTGAACTGTACACATTAATATTAGGAGACTTCAACACCCTATTTTCCCCAATCGACAGATCATCAAAAAAGAAACTAAATGGAGACATAATGAAACTAATAGAAGTCATGAATGAAATGGACTTAACGGATATCTACAGAACATTTCACCCAAATACACACAAAAAAATATGCCTTCTTCTCAGCATCTCATGGAACCTTCTCCAAAATTAACCATATACATGGTCACATGACAAACCTCAACAGATACAAGAAGATTGATATAATCCCTTGCATCTTATCAGACCATGGCAGATTAAATCTGGAGCTCAACAACAATAGAAAGCCTACAAACTCCTGGAAACTGAACAACTCCCTACTCAATGACCTCTGGGTAAGGGAGAAAAATTTTTTTTCCTTTTTTCTTTTTTTCTTTTTTTTTTTTTTTATTAATTTATTCTTGTTACATCTCAATGTTTATCCCATCCCTTGTATCCTCCCATTCCTCCCCCCCCTCATTTTCCCATTATTCCCCTCCCCTATGACTGTTCCTGAGGGGGATTACCTCCCCCTGTATATGCTCATAGGGTATCAAGTCTCTTCTTGGCAACCTGCTGTCCTTCCTCTGAGTGCCACCAGGTCTCCCCCTCCAGGGGACATGGTCAAATGTGAGGCACCAGAGTACGTGAGAAAGTCATATCACACTCTCCACTCAACTGTGGAGAATATTCTGACCATTAGCTAGATCTGGGAAGGGGTTTAAAGTTTACCTCCTGTATTGTCCTTGGCTGGTGCCTTAGTTTGAGCGGGACCCCTGGGCCCAAATCTGCCTATCATATTGTTCTACTTGTAGATTTCTAGGACCCTCTGTATCCTTGTATTTTGCTATTCTCCCATGCGTCTCTCATTTAGAGTCCCAATAGGATGCCTTCCCCTCTGTCCCAGTTTCCTGGTAGGTGAAGGCTTTCGTGAGAAAATTAAAAAAAAAAAAAAAAAGCTGGCTAAAATCAAAAACTCAAGTGACAGCAGATGCTGGTGAGGATGTGGAGAAAGGGGAATACTCTTCTATAGCTGGTGGGAATACAAACTTTTACAACCACTTTGGAAATCAATATGACACTTTCTCAGAAAATTGGGAATAGTACCACCTCAAGACCCAGCTATACCACTCCCAGCCACATACCCAAAAGATGCTCCACCACACAACAAGAACATTTGCCCCACTATATTCATAGCAGCTTTATTCATAATTGTCAGAATCAGGAAACAACCTAGATGTCCCACAGTGGAAGAATGGATAAAGAAACTGTGGTACATTTACACAATGGAATACTATTCAGCTATAAAACTCAAAACAACAACAACAAAGGAAATCTTGAGGTTTGCAGGCGGATGGATGGAAGTAGAAAAGATCATCCTGTGTGAAGTAGCCTAGACCCAGAAAGACACACATGGTATATATTCACTTATATGTGGCTATTAGCCAATATAGATGTCCTCTGAGAGACTCCATCCAGCGGGGTATCAGGACAGATACTGGGATTCACAGAAGGACTCTGGAGAAGTGCTGTGAGTTGTATGGAAGAGTTGGGTGAGGGAAGGACAAAGGCATGGCTAGAGGGCAGGTTGTCAGGAGCTTCACAAGGAGACTGTCAAGGCTGGCGGAAGTAGACCCAGGGGGGCCTGCACAAACTAATGCACCAACCAAGGACATTGCAAACAAAGAAACTAGACCCGCCACCTGTTCAGATGTAGCCAAGAGATAGTTCACTCTCCATGTGAGAAGGTCGGGAAGACCAGGGGACTACCTCTGACAGGAACTGCAATTTGATCACTGCCCCTTGGCAGAGAGGCCCTGTGGTAATACAGAGAGGAGAGCCAGGATGTCCAGATGAGATCTAATAGTTTGTGGTCAGATGGTGGAGGAGGAGGACCTTACCTCTCAGAGGCCTAGAGGAGGGGAATAGGGAAGAAGAGAGAGGGAGGGTGGGAACAGGAAGATAAGAGAAAGGGGATAACAATCAGGATGTAATGTGAATAAATTATAATAAAAAATTTTAACTAAAAAATGTTTAAAAAAAAAAAGCATGAATGATATTTCCAAGAAGTCTGGGACACACACATACACACACACACACACACACACACACACACACACACACACACACACCACACACAGTCACACACACTCAGGAGTCTAAAGCTGAGAAATTGTGTTGTATAATCTCTCCTTGAACCGAGATATAATCAGATGGAATAGGCTGATTATTTAATGAAATTATAGCAGAAAACTTGCCAGTCAACCCTGGAGGAAGAAGTAGATATCCAAACACAAGCAGCGAATAGATCTTCAAGTGATCATTGCCAAAGAAAAAAATTCCTCATCACATATCATAGTCAGGATGTCACAACTGTAAGTGAAGAAATAATACTGAAAGCAAAATGAGAAAAACATCAACTGACTTACAAAGGCAGTTATATCAAAATTACCATAGACTTTCCATAAGCAACTAGAAAATCCATAATATCATAGAGGATAACTTACATAGATGTGAGTTAAGAACGCTATACCATAAAAAGTTATCATTTAAAAATTAATGGAGAAATAAAGACCTTTTAGGATAAATGAAAATTAAGAAAATTCTTGATAAGCAAGCCAACACTGCAGAAATTTCTAATGGAATAAAGGAAGAAGAAAATAGCTTCTGTTGAGGAAAAACAAAGTATGTACAGTCTGTGTAAAAGCAAAACAAAACAGACAAACTGGAGTCAGGAAAGAAACAACCATATCTAACACAGAACTCTAGAAAATCCTTGAATCTAACATGGGAGAAGGAAAATAAACACCAATAATTCAGCAAACCTGAGCACTTACAGGAACTAACAAACCACTTTCAATAACTGTATATGTATTCCCTCAACTCACCACTAAAACACATAGACCAAAGGATCTGCTTAAAAACTGAGAATTGGGGCTGGAGTATTGTCTGGGTTCTTTAGGAGCACTTGTTACTCTCTCAGAGCCTGGATTCTTTTCCCAGAACCCACATGACAGCTCACAACCATCAGTAACTTTAGTCCTAGGAAATCTGATGCCCTCTTATGACCTCCATGGACACCAAACACACATGTGATACACATATCTGTAGCACTCATATTAATAGAAGAAACAGCTTAAAATGAAGGTATATCAATTATAAACATTGATGTGCCAAATATTAGAACTTCTGATTTCATAAAAACAAATGCTAAAAGACATTAAAGGCACATTAACTCCAATACAAAATTATCTAATATCCTCCTCTCATATTTAGATAAGTCTTCTAAGTTAGAAAGGCATAAAGAATGCTCATAGGTGGAATATTCCAGGCATCAATGGGACTTAACAGTTGTATACAGAATATTCTTCCCAAAAGATATGAAATACATTTTTTCTCAGCTATACATGGAACTTTCTCCAAAATCAATCATATCATAAGATCCAAATTATATATCAGCAACAAAACAATGAAATCGAAATAACTACCTGTGACCTATAAGATCACAATGGAATAAAGCCTGAAATCAGCAACAAAATAAAATATAGAAACTATTTTTTAAAAATCTTGGAGACTACACTGTACATTTTTCCCAAACAGTGAAGCATGCAAAAAACAGGAGAAGAAATTTAAAATTTCTTAGATACAAATGCTAAGAAAAACAAAATCTATCAGGCCCTCTGGGACATAACCTAAGCTATGCTACAAGGAAAGTTTATAATGATAAGAGTTCATATTTAAAAGATCTGAGTAATATTAAATCAACAACCATACACCTCAAGGCTCTCAAACAACAATAAGCAGATATCCCAATCCTAGCAGATAACAGTAAATAATGCCTAGTTGAGAAAATTGGTTTTAAAAAAGAAAGACTAAAACAGTAATGCACAAGATTAACCAAAGAGTTGGTTCTTTTAAAAAAGATTAATATTGAAAAACATTTTTAGCCAATCTGACAGAAAGAAAGAAAGAAAGAGAGAGAGAGATACAAGTTAACAAAATTAGAAATCAAAAGGGCACCATTACACTTTTGGGAGTGGCTGACCAATAACTGGTCCAACTGGAGGCCCATGCCACAAGAGGGAGCCCATGCCTGACACTATCTGCATGGCCGTGAATAAGAGTCTGGAGAGCAGAGCCCTAGGGTAGAACCAAACATAACTGGCCAAAAAAGGAGGAAGAGGAGAAGAGGAGGAGTAAGAAGAGGAAGAGGAGGAGGGGGAGGAGGAAGAAAAGGAGGAGGAGGATCAGGAAGAGGAGGAAATGGAGGACAAGAAGAAGAACAATAAGAAGTCAATGAAATAGTTACTAATGATATTCAGCTATACTCAACAGACTGGATCCTAGCATAATCATTATAAGAGAGTCTTCATCCAGAAACTTATGGAAACAGATGCAGAGATCCACAGAAAAACTTTAGGCAGATCTTAGGAAGCCTACAGAAGAGGGGAAGGAAGGACTCTAGGAACCAGAGGGGTTAAGGACACCACAAGAACACTGCCGACAGAATGAACTAAGCAGGCACATAGGGCTTACAGAGATTAAAGTGACAATCACAGAACCTGTAAGGATCTGAATCAAGTCTTCTGTGTATATGTGTGACTTGGTGTGTTTGTGGGACTCCTAAGAGTGAGAGTGAGGATTGTCTCTGAGTCTTTTACATATTCTAGGGACCCTTCTTCTCCTATTGGGTTGCCTCTTAAAACCTTGATACAAGGGTGTGTGACTTGTCATATTGTCTCTTGATATGCTTTGTTCAGTTGTTATTCTTGGAAGCCTGCTTTTTCCCAAAGGAAAATGGAGGAGGAGTGTATCTGGTAGAGAGAGAATATCAAAAGAGGGACTTGGAGGAGCAGAGGGAGGATAAACTGTGGTCAGGATGTGATATATGAAAGAAGAACAGATGATAGATAGATAGATAGATAGATAGATAGATAGATAGATAGATAGATAGATGATATATACATACATACATACATACATACATACATACATACATAAAAAGAGTGTTGTTACAATAGGTTTCAATGAAATACAAAACATTTCTAGGTATAACAATGAAACTTATGCTCTAAAAACCTGCATATCTCAAAATAAATAAAATTCCCGAATGCATACCACCTGCCAAAATTAAACCCAGAAGATATAAATAACAAGCAGACCCATTACAAGCAATGTGATAGAATTGTAACCAAGTCTCCCCTCAAAGAAAATCTCAGGACTGGATGGAATTATCCTAGTGAACTCTATCAAATTTCAAGAAAAATTTCATACCAATTCTTGCTAACTAGTTAGCAAAATTGAAAGAGAAGGAACACTGTCAAATTCATTCAAAGAAACCAGTATTATTCTGATACTAAAGCCAGGTAAAGACAAAACAAAGAAAGAAAACTGCAAACCACTTTCTTTGATGAACATAAAAGTAAAATTTCTCAACAAAAATACTTGTAAAATCAAATCAAGGAACACATTAAGACTAATATTTATTATAAGAGTAGGATTAATCCCAGAGAAGATAGAGTTGGTTTTATATATATATATTACATTATACAAACATAAGGAGAGAAAACACATAATCACCTCAATTAATGCTGCAAAGACACTAGACAAAGTTCAATATGCCTTCTTGATGAAAGGTCGTAAGGGCAAAGCTGGGGGCATCCCAATACCCTACCTCAAATTATAATACAAAGATAGAGTGGTAAGACAGCCTTGCGTAAAAACAGACAGGAAGACCAAGAGAATAGACTAGAAGACCCCAAGATCAACCTATAAAGCTATGCCACCACATTCTTGATCGATGTAACAAAAACACCCCTTTTAAATAAATGGTGCTTTAAAAAACTGTTTATTCACATGTAGAAGATTGAAATTAGATTCAGACATTTCGTCTTGTACAAAAATCTAATTGAAATATGTCAAAGATCTTAATTCAAAAACTAAAATGCAGAAATTTCCAGAAAAGCATATGGCACGCTCTTCAAGACACTGGAATACAGCCATCCTGAATCAGTGTGGTGAATCCTCAGAAAGTATATGTATGTGTGTGTTATATATCATATATATTATATATCATATGCATCGTACTAGCTAGCTATACCATTTCCCAGTATATAGTGTACTACACATCCTACTTCATAGATAATACCTTGCCATATTCATTGCTATTCTATTCTAAATACTAGGAAATGGAAACAACCTAAATGTTCATCAACTGAGGCATGGATAATGAAATTGTGGTACCTATCCATAAAGAAATACTATTTAACTGTAAAGAAAAGTAAACTTGCAGGTAACTGTGTGGAACCAGAAAGTACTGATTGAAGCAACCTTGACACAGAAAGGCAAATTCTGGGACTCACTGCTGGACTCTTGATACAGTGCTACGAGTGGTATGGATCCCTACAAACAGGCCATCAAGACAGGCAGATCTGGACCCAGGGGGCCTGCACAAACTGTTGAACCAACCAAGGATAATGTATGCAGTAATCTTACACCCCCTGTTCAGATACAGCCAATGGACAGCTCATTCTCCACAGTTGTGGGGAGAGCAATGACTGCCTCTGACATGAACTCTGGTGCCCCCGATTTGATCATTTTCCTTTGGTGGGGAGGGCCAGTGTGCTCTCAGAGAAAAGGGAAGAAGGCTATCTGGATGAGACCTAATAGGCTGTGGTTATATGGTGAAGGAGGAGGTCCTCTTCTTTCAGAGGTCTTGGGGAAGAGAATAGAGTGGGGGATAAAAAAGAGAGGGTGGAAACAGGCAGATACAAGTGAAGGGATAAAATTAGGGTGTAATCTGAATAAATTATAATAAATTTACATTAAAAAATAAAGATAGTATCACTTCAAGAAATGTGAGGAGAGAGTAGTGCTAGAGAGGGGAATAGTGGGATACTAGCAATATGAAAGGGAAATGGGGGATTTAACTAGGTAGGGTGGTCACCTCAAAACGGAGAGGGAAGGAGGCAGACAAAGAACACTAAAGGTGTTTGAAAAGCCATAGGAACCATTATTTTATATTTATTTGAATTATACAATACACACAATTGTGCATATATGCATCCGTCTTTTGTGTATGTGTATGTGTGTGTGTGTGTGTGTGTGTGTGTGTGTGTGTGTGTGTGTGTCTACTTTCAATGAAGTTAGCTACTTAGGGTAATAATCCTCCCCAAGAGCTGTAGACTGACAAAAACCCCACTACCAGGCTTAAAATAAACACCTGCTTTGAAGTTATTGGTAAAGGAATTCCATGGGACTCTCAAAACTATATGGTCTAATGACATGCTTTGATTTTCTTCTCGAAATTAAAGACAAATCCCTATTGCTGAAGACACCATATAGTTTGGATACAAGACTCAGAAAATAAGAGCTGAATCTGACCTGAAAACCTCCTCCACAAGGACTACCTTTTATAGTACCAGAAGATGCTATGCAAGCTTTCATCAACAGTCATGTTCACATGTGATTCTTATGGAACACAATGACCAACATGGCAAGATATTTCTAAAGGTGAAGTAGTGGCACTTAAATATTAGAAGCAATCAATAGTTCTCTAAAGGAGAGTCAAGCCTACTCAACAAGAAGGAAGCCACACCTTGTACTAGAAACCTAGCTAACTATTCATTGCTAGTGAGATCTTAGAGAAGAACGTTGTGCGCCAGTTTACTAAACTAGCATAAACTTAACAGCATTCTAACTGCTTACCCTTATGTCTGAAGATAAATGTAATACCCATTCCTCATTTATAAAGCTTCCCTTTTCAGCAGACAGAGACCATTACAGGAAACCACTACTGGTCAAATCATAGGGATCAACTCATCATGGGCTGCCAAGCCCTGGTGGAGGCATCCACAATACACACACACACACACATAAAACCCGGGAAATATCACTTAAGAGTGGGCCAAAAGATTGCAAGAGCCAAAGCCCCAGGAAGTCTATTGTAAGGTTGTTTCTCCAAGAAATGGCAGGGAAGCTTCAATCATGATACTTCAACAGTATGGCTGCCTACATAAGACATTAACCATGACACTAGTAGATATACCATCTCAGAAAGGGGAAATATGAGATCCATCCTGAGACAATAAACCATGGACAACTAATGACTGCTGAGAGAGGGAGAATTAGTCTTCTTCCCCAGGGAGGTGGCCCCTAATGGCTTCTTCAGTACCAAGTGGTCATCACTGAAATCATGTACATAGAAGCAACTCGAAGTAGATCAGCAAATTTATGTATTTATACATTTATATGTACGTGTAACAATGATGATTGGAGAAAAAGAGACCAGAAATTTGAGAGGAAATCAAGAGGGAGAGGGAGAAAGTGGAGGAAGGGGAGAGGTAGGAGAATAAGGTAAATATATTTTGATTTTTAGTAATTGTGAGGGGAAAAGACATTGGGCAGTCAATAGCTTTCTTAGCAGAACATCAATAACACAGCAACTAGCACCAAGCATCAACAGATGGAAAACAGGTCTCTGCACGGCAAAGAAAGTGATCATCAGACCACAGTCCACAGAATGGGAGGCAATCTTTGCCAGCTACACTTCAGACAAGGGATAAATATCCATACTTTTTAAAGAATTGCAAAATTTACACACTAAGAAAATAAAACTGCCAACTGACAGACATGGTAGTTTTAACAGATCTCTCAGAAAGATATTCAACCTCTCAAGAATCAGGATTCTCATCATTTTAACAGTTCAAGAGAAAAAAACACTAATCTGCCAGGGCCTTTGCAGATCAATTATTCCTGGGCTGGGCTGGCGTTAGTGGTGGACGTAAAGAGCCTTCCTGGCAGAACTTCCCAACTCCATGACTCCCACAAGCCTTGCTCCCTCATCTTCAACATTATCATATTTCTTTCCATGACTTGTCTTCTTTCCACTTAATGTCTGGTCAGGTCTAGGTCTATTTTTTCTTTCTAGCTCCAGTTTTTCTGTCTTTCTCCTCCCACTTCCCTCTCCCAGCTCTGAGGTGAGGGATTTGACAAATATCTACCATTTAGACTCTTCATGTAATGTCTGGCTGTGGGTCTCTGCATCTCTTCCCATCTGCTTCCAAAGGAAGTCTCCCTGTTGATGGCTGGATAACACACTGACCTATGAGTACAGAAGAATAACATTAGGAGTCACCTTATTGATTTTTTTGACTAGTAGTGTTTGGTTTTACCCTAAGTCTCTGGGCTATCTAATCTCTTGTTCTTGGTTACTCAAGTAATGGCAGGTGGGGGTTTCCTCTTGTGGATGCAGGCCTTAAGTCAAATAAGATGTTGGTTGGCTACTCTCACAAGTTCTATGCTACCATGCCCCAGAATATTTTGTAGGCAGGACAAATTGTAGGTCAAAAGTTTTGTGGCTGGATTGATGTCTCCATTTCTCTTGGTAGCCTGCAGAGTACTTTGCCTAAATAAAGAGACTAAAATATAATGGTGAAGGCTCCATGAAGGTACCAGCTCAAATTCTCAATGTTTAACAAATTGTATAAATGTCATCCTAGAATGGGGCCCCTCTGTCAATCTGTGGAGAGCAGTCCTTTTTCTTAGCAGGAACAAGGGTTCTTTGGGAATTTTCAAGGGGCCTCCTTGGCCAACAACTCAGCTGAATGAAGCACAGTCATGCCACAGGAAGCCTCATCTGACTGAGATGCCCCATTACTAGGAGTCCTCATTAGGATCATCTTTATACAGCCCAAGAAGTTTTCACTACATTGGGGTTCCACATGATGGCTCAAATGCCCCACCACCCTTGTTCTGGATGTCATACCACAAACTCTTTGTCTCTCTCTCCATCCCATCTACACCTGACCTGACACCTTCCTTCTGTCTCCATCTGCCCCCAGCATGCCTCTGAAATCTATTCTATTTCCCCATCTCAAGAGAATTCATGCATCCCCACTAAGCTCCTCCTCTTTAACTAACCTCTCTGGATATAAAGATTATAGGATGGTTATCATTCGCTTTGTGTTGTTCTATTTGTTTCTATTTTATTGATTTCAGCCCTCAGTTTGATTATTTTTTACTGTCTACTCCCCTTGGGTGTGATTACTTCTTTTGTTCTGGAGCTTTCAGGTGTGCTGTTAAATCGCTGATATGTGTTCTTTCAATTTTTCCCCCCATTTAGAACCAGAACTCTCCTCTTAGATCCACTTTCATTGTGTCCCATAAGGTTGGGTATGCTTTGTGTTTATTTTCATTGAATTCTTGAAAGTGTTTAATTTCTTTCTTTATCTCTGTCATAACACATTTTTCATTCAATATGGAGTTGCCCCACTTCCATTAGTTTCCATTGTTTCTGCTACGGTTGATATCCAGCTATAACCTGTGGTGGTCTGATAAGGTGCAGGGTGTTATTTCAATTTTCTTGTATCTCTTGAGTCTTGCTTTGTTATTGAGTATGTGGTCAAATTTGGATAAATTCCCATGAGAAGCAACTTTTGTGTTTGGGTAATGTGTTCTGTAAATATCTGTTATGTCCATTTGGTTTATAATGTATATTAGCTCCAGCATGTCTCTGTTTAGTTTTTGTCTGGAGGACCTGTCCATCGGTCAAAGTGGAGTATTGAATTCTCCCACTATCAGTGTGTGAGACAGTGATTTAAGCTGTAGTTGTGATTCTTTTACAAACTTGTGTGCCCTTGTGTTTGGGGCATATATGTTAAAATTGACATGTTAACTGGGTGGATTTTCTCTTTGATAAGTATGTAGTATCTTCCCCTATCTCCTTTGATTAGTTTTAGTTTGAAGTTTATTTTGTTAGATATTAAAAAGACTACACCAGCTTGTTTCTTAGGTATATTTGCTTAGAATGTCTTTTTTTTTTTTTTTTTTTTCAGTTCTTTACCCATGGATAATGTTTATCCTTGATGTTAAGGTATGTTTCTTGGATGCAGCAGAAGGAAAAATCCTGTTTTAGAATGAATCTATTCTCTCGGTCTGTCTTTTTATTTTTAAATTGAGACCATTAGTATTGAGAGATATCAATGACCAATCTCGATGGTGGTGGCAGCGTTTTTGTATGTGCGAGTGTGTGTGTGTACGTGTGTGTGTGTGTGTGTGTGTCATCTTTTGATTTTGCTTGTGTGAAATTATTTGTTTCTGATGTTCTTATGTCTGTAGATAACATCCTTATGTTCGAGTTTTCCTTCTAGCAGCTTCTGTACGGATGGATTTGTAGAGAGATAGTTTAAATTTGGGTTTATAATGAAAGATATTATTTTCTCCATATATAGTGATTGAAGTTTCGCTGGTTATAGAAGTCTGGGCTGGCATTTGTGGTCTCTTAGAGCACGTTTCTCAACCTGTAGGACATGGCCTCTTCAACATCACATATCAGATAGCCTGCATATCAAATATTTATATCACAATTTTTAACAATAGCAAATTTACAGTTTGAAATAGAAACTAAGTAATTTTATGGTTGAGGATCAGCACAGCATAAGGAATTGTATTAAATGGTCACAAAATTGGAAAAGTAGAGAAACACTGTCTTAGAAACTGTGCACATCTGTCCAGGCTCTTCTAACTTAAAAGTCTCCATTGAGAAGTCAGGTGTTGTTTTAACTGAGAATCTCAAATCATTCTACTTTACCAGTGAATACTCAAGAGCCAGATATTCTCAAGAAAACCTGCTAGCTCCGAGAGGCAGAGAAAGCACCGAGCTGACCTTGCTACTCAGCTCACATCCCAATGGAGAAGGCCCAAAAGGCTTACTAGCTCAGCTGACAGCTCTGGAAGAAAAGACAAAAAAAAAAAAAAAAAAAAAACAAAAAAAACGAAGGCCAAAGGTTTGTTAGTTCAAAGCTCAAAAAGCCAAAGGCCAAGGAACTGAGGAGCTAAAGAGCTCTAGCTAAAACATCAAGCCCAAAGAAGTGCCAAAGATCTCTTTTACTCCTATGTGCTGTCTTAAGTACCTCAACCCAGAGTCCTTCCTACTCTTTAATCCCTGTCAGCTGGTTTCTTCTGCCTCTTGTACTATGGGTAGCTTTATTAAATCATGTGTACAGTTAGCTCTTGGAGTAAAGATGTGTGTAAGGCTGGCTAAACCACGCCTTAATCATCTGCTTATAATAAACAGAGAGTTCTTGAATTAAAGTTGTATTAGGGCTCAACCACAAAAAACAAGGATTTTCAGTTCAATCTCAGGGATCACAATGGGATCAATGACAGATTTTGACGGTTCACAATCTCAGAGATCAAATGTCCTGCAACAAAGTGTGATTTCATAGGTCTGCCATTATATGTAACTTGTTCTTTTTCCCTTGAATCTTTTAATATTCCTTTCATGTTCTGTATATTTAGTGTTTGGAATATTATGTGGTGAGAAGAATTTCTTTTCTAGTCCAATCTCTGAGGCATTCTATATGGTTTTTGTGCCTTTACAGGCACATCCTTCCTTAGATTAGGAATTTTTTCCTCTATGATTTTGATGAAAATATTTTCTGGCCCCTTGCCTGGTATTCTTCTCCTTCCTCTACCCTTATTATTCTTAGGTTTCATCTTTTCATAGTGTCTCAGATTTCCTGGATGTTTTGTGTCACAAATTTTTTAGATTTTACATTTTCTTTGACTGACCCATTTCTTCTATCATGTCTTCAATGTCTGAAAGTCTTCCATCTCTTGTATTCTGTTGGTGAAGCTTGCCTCTGTAGTTCCTGTTAAATTCCTAAATTTTTCACTTCCAGAATTCCATAAATATTTGTGTGTGTGTGTGTGTGTGTGTGTGTGTGTGTGTGTGTGTGTGTGTAAACAGAGAGAGAGAGAGAGAGAGAGAGAGAGAGAGAGAGAGAGTTTTATGGCTTCTGTTCCCATTTTCAGGTCTTAAAGTTTTGTTTCCTTCAACTAGTTATGTTTTCTTGGCTTTTTTAAAAAAGGAACTTATTTGTTTTCTTCAACTGTTTATGTTTTTAAAAGAGACATTAATTTCTTCTTCAAGGACCTCTATCATCTTCATATTGCTGCTTTTATTAGTTGTATTTTTGTGCTGTATCTAAGTATCTGGGATTTGGATGAATATATGTCTAGGTACTGATTTCTGGGGTTGTCTTTTGGGGGTGGTTTTTTTCCCTTTATTTCTGTTTCCTCTCTGGATTTTCTGAGTGTGGCTTGCCTGTTTCACTACCCTGCTCAGCTCATGTGTTCACCAGGAATGCCTGCTGGTGTTAGAAGATAGGATTTGGAGTGAGTTGGTTGGGAATGTCTTTGTGATCTATTTGGGATGGGGTCAAAGAGAAAAGAGAGGTCACAGTGGGTTCCTGCTGCAGAGCAGGGATGCAACTGGGAATCGGATATCAGGAGCAGTAGGGGAGGTATAAATCTACCTTAGGCCTACTTGCTGCCCTGCAAGGAGGGGCCCTTGAGTATCAAGCTGGGCCTGCTGAGATTGGGATCTGGAACAAAGCAATGAGTAGGAGGAAGGCCATTTGGAGGGGATGGCCTGTGGTATCCACTGGAAATGTGGGTAGCAGGGAAGGAAGGTTGTAGCTGGTGTTCTGTTGCAGCACCAGGGGATGAGACTAGGGCATTGGATCTGGGGAAACAGAAAGAAAAGAGATGGTTTGCTAGTATCCTATCTCTGTTATATATACTTTTAAGTAAGTAAATATAAATAGTATGTTTCCTTATAGCTTTTTCAAATACCCCTAGTCTTAATTTTACCTATTTCTTCCCTATCCTTCTGCACTGGGCTCCCTCCCCGCCCCCCGCCTTTTTCCCATTCTCCCATTCATAGTACCTGTATCCTGATATTTCTCTCTTTACACTCTCCCCACTGTCTCTTTTCACATTCCTGGGTTTTTTAGTTACTCCAGGCTATATTTGGATGTCTAAAGATTGGGAGCTTGGAGTTGCAAATTAGAGAAAATATGTGTTGTTTGTCTTTTCTGGCTCTTGGTACCTTAACTTAGTATCATCTTTTCTAGTTCCATCTATTTACCTAAAATTTTCATAACTTCATTTTTCTCTATAGGAGAATAGTATCCCATAGTCTATTTTTACCACATTTTCACTATCTATTTGTCGGTTGAAGGACATTTAGGCTATTTTCATTTCTTAGGCACTGTAAATAGAATGACGATGAACATGGCTAAGGAGTAGGATGTTGAGTCCTTTGGACATATGCCAAGGAATGGTATAACTGGGATTGTTCTTAGTTATTGTTGCTCTTTGACTTTTTTTTCAATTATGTAAATATTCTAGATATTAATCTTCTGTCAGATGTATACCTGACAAAGATTCTCCTCTATTGTGGGCTTTCTCTTTACTTCTTAGATTCATGGGTTCTACCTGTCAATTGGAAAACCATGTACTTTATATCTTACAGCACTAAAAGAAAGGATATCGAATGTTTCCATCATGGATACTGTATGAAGTATTAGGAGTTTGACAGAATTTAAATGTTATAAATGTATGCATGTGTTCAAGCATCACATAGTGTTTCATCACTGGTATGTAATTTTATGTTTTTCTGTCAAAAGACAATTTATGTATGAGTCTGAGAATGTGTAATAAATCATGAACACATTGTAGCTAAAGACAACATCAGCAGTTCACAGATTGTCTACATATCAACATTAACATGGTTTGCAGACAACTGCAGATAGCTATTAGAAATTTTTATAAAGAATAGGACTTCAGCTTCCCAAATCCATACAAGTTTGTTCTTCAAAAGAATCCTTTACAATCTAGAAAACAGCCATTTAGTGTTTGCTCTGATACTCTTGTCCAGTACATTGTTTAATGTTTCTCTGTAATGTCACAGACATAGGATAAGTCATGGAGGCTTTGCTTGACAAAGTCCCAGAGACCTCCAACTGTCCAGCCTGATCACTAGACATCTAGAACAGGTGTTGAGGCTTTACTTGACAAAGTTCCAAAGATCTCCAGCTGATGACCAGTGCCCTTAATTATTATGTATGGTCCAGGTACAATGTTGTTTAGAAATCTGCTATTTCTCCTAAAAACTGTTTTTGTTTTGTTTTGGTTTTTCTCTTCATTTCTCAGCCCTAAGGAAAATCATACAGGGAGAACTTTTTCCCACGGAGAAGGTTGAAAGTGGGCATCTGGCCAAAGGCTTGAGACAATGGTAGAGTTTTTTGTTCTGACTGTGAGCACCCAAGCATGATGGTCTGGGACTGGGAGTAGGGCAAGATTTTTCTTTAGAGAACATTTAGCTCAAGCTATGTTGCTATGACCAGCTTGTAACCACATTGGCTTTAGCCCGTGGAAATTTATGATTAAGCTGTCCCATGTATTGTTTAAAAGTAATGATCAGGTCACGCTGACCATTGCTTGAAGTTGACTGATTTTTGTTGTATGCTTTGTTGTAGGTTACAGGACTTTTTGTATTTCCTTGTTACTCTGTTTATTTTTTTATTGCCCTAGTGATTGCAAAGAAAAAGAAAAAAATCATGATGTTGTCTGCAATAAAAAAAATTGAACTTCATTTTAATAAAATACTGGGGTTGGCTAGAGTGAGATGGGAAACAGCAAGAGCTGCGGATAGATGGGAAACAGCAAGCAAGAAGAGAGATAAAAGATGGATGACAAGGAGCAAGGAGTCAGACAGCAAGCAAGACAGCGATGGGCACAGAAGATAAATTCTCCTGGGCTTTAAGACCTTCAGCTTGTACCATATATGCCTGAGTCTCCGAGTATTTCTTTTTTCCCTCTGCTCTTCATCTTCTCCTCAACAATTGGTTCCTCTAGCTAGTTGTTCAATCAATGATTAGCTTCCCTGACTTCATTCTTGGCCCAAGTAAAAGGCCAATTCACGGATTAGTCACAGTTCGTAAAAGCCCGACAAAAGACGTAACTCAGCAAGGCTGAGCAGGAATCTTGCAAACTAAAGGATTACTTGAGTCAGCTTTTAAAAGCAGGCCTTTAAAGCAGATTATAAAACGGCCTCTCCGGGAGGCCACGCCCAGCAGGGGGCGGCCACCGTGGCAGCCTCGCCTTTGCCGTTTGCGCGTTGCGTTAGCGCGGGTCTCTTGGCCCTCTGCGCGGCCCGTCTCTCGGCGCCTGAGGCCGGCGGAGGGCTGACGTGTCTGCGGTTTCCCGGTGTCGGTGTGAGCGAGGCAGTGATGGCGGACGCCTGGGAGGAGATACGGCGGCTGGCTGCTGACTTCCAGCGGGCGCAGTTTGCAGAGGCCGCGCAGAGGTGCAGGTCCCCTCCGGTGTGGAGCCGGCTTAGGCCCGGGACTCTGTCCCTTTCCCGCACTGCCTGCCGGGTCTCCGCGAGACCCCGGAGCCCGGCTGCCGGTAGAGGCGCTCGCTGCCCGGCCCGGAGAGAGCTTGCAAAGACCCCAGTGCTGAGCGCAGCAAGTAGTCTGTCCCTCCTTTAAGTCCTTTCTTACCTGCGGCCACAGATCCAAGCCAGAGCCATGCGCCATCTGTCATTTTTAGGGACTCACGGACCCTGACTTTTCTGCACTCCGCGAACCTTCGAAGGAGTGGCCAGAATAAACCGACTCCGCGCCCATGATTGCAGATCACGTATATAATACGAATAGATTTTTTTTTTCTCCTTATAAACAAGTTCTTGTAGTATTTTATTTCTACTGGACCTGATAACACTAGGCCTTGGATGGTGTTCTATAGCATTGACATACACATACTCAACACACCAAACAAACAACAGAGCCCAAACAGTCAGAAACCCAAGAAAACAAAATCTTGGGCAAGTAAGTGTGAGTAACTAACAGAAGTAATTATGGTTTTGCTAAGTCAGATGGCCTGCCTGTACACCAGCTGTAGCAGTAATACCACAGCCTGTGATTTTTTTTTTTTAAGAAAAGTTTGTTTTCATCTGAAAATTAAAGGCATAGCTGGTGTTTTCCTTCTTAAATTGTATGTCCACGATTTTGATATTTAAAGACTGAAGAAGGAATTAGAAAATAGCTTTAGAATCATAATACAGTGATGTGTACGAATTAAGTAAATAATTCAAGTGAATGTAAACTTGCTTACTCTGGAGTTTCTTGATTAATCAACATCATTATACTAATAAAGGACAGATTTTGCAATATAAAAGTTACTAAAAATTTTGCTTTCATGTACTTTTTTGTGGAACATTATCAAGATACTCTTAAACTTGTGGTTTCTCTCAGGTTGTCAGAGCGGAACTGCATTGAGATTGTGAATAAATTAATATCTCAGAAACAGCTAGAGGTAGTTCATACACTTGATGGAAAAGAATATATCACTCCAGCCCAAATCAGTAAAGAAATGAGAGATGAGCTGCATGTCCGAGGTGGTAAGTAATTCCTTAGTGTTATGCTTTGTTTTTACTAGAGTGTTTGGAGGAAAAGTACTAAAATCATAACTAAATAATTATATGGATGGTATAGGGCATTCTCCTCAGCTGCTCCTTTTTCTTTCCCCGTTGTGTTGAGAATCAGACTGGGACACATGCTAGGCAAATACTAGCACTGCACTCTAACCCTACTCAATCACTAACCAGATAATGAGCCTAAAATAGGTTCATGCACATTGACATGATCTTACAGGTTCACACAAACAGGATCTGAACTGTTTCCATTTAACGATTACCAAGTTTTCTTGTTTCAAATTAAATGTACTATATATCTGGATTAAAAAAAAAAAAAGTGTGCTAACTTACTTCATGACCCAGAGGTAGGCACCTAGTTGCCAGTGATCAGATATTTAATTGTAAATGAGGAATAGAGATTTCGTAAGATTGTAAGATTTCAAGTATTAAAGCTGCATTATTATTTTTTAAAATTTTTGTAAATCAATAAATAGCCTCAGGCTCATCATATTATATGAAGTGCAGTTTGTGCCATCAATCATAAAATGATGTTTTTCTTTGTATTTTTAAATTTTGAACAATGTATTAAGAAGACTGGGCACAGTTCAGCTTAAATAGAAATAAAACTTCATTAGATGCTATTAGAGTGTAACCTTGGCATTTTGTTTTTTATCTTCCTGCAGCGGTGCTTATAAAATATGAGCTGTGATTTGTAATATTTAACTGACTTTCTCTTCCTGACAGACACTTACTTTTCAATTTCAAATAATGGGGAAATCACCTTAATTTAGTTGCAGATATATCCTTAGGTCATTTTAGATGAACTGAATTGTGAGAGTTGAGTGCCTCCCAGAAGTGTGTCCACCCTGTGTCAGCTGATGTCCATAACTGGTCAGATGTGATAAAAACAGCATTGAGAACAGTATTGCCTGTGGCTTTAACTATGAAGGTTGAGTAGCTAGGGATTTGTATCTAAATACCTCAGTTACAGTTACAGTTATAGTGGCCCTATGCCCTTTGTAGGACTTGGACTGATCACCACTGTCTGTTAGAATTGACGCTTTTTGGCTTTACATCTGTGTAATTTATATTCCTGTCTTTTGTTCAAAGGCCGAGTAAACATTGTTGACTTACAACAGGTAAATTGATACGTTTTGCTTTGATTTCTTAAAGTGTTCTAAATTTCTAATGCTATACATGTGTTCAGTTCCTTTCTAAGTATTCACCAATATGGCTGTCATAGTTGGGTTGGTATCTGTGAAGAAATAGCTGTGGATCCTTCGCTAAGGCCTGGAGCTGATTTTTCTTGGTTGAGTTGTTCATTCTTTACAGATAAACTCAACAGTTTTTACTTCATAAAATTTTAAGGTTTATATAATTCGGGGAGAAAAATCACTAGGACTTCATATTTATTTTAGTATATAGAGAATAATAGAGAAATAGTAAAAAATATTTTCAAGATTTTATTATATATACCATGTTGTGTCTGCCTGTATACCTGCATGCCAGAAGAGGGCACCAGATCTCATTATAGATGGTTATAAGCCACCATGTGGTTGCTGGGAATTGAACTGAGGACCTCTGGAAGAGCAGCCAGTGCTCTTAACCTCTGAGCCACCTCTCCAGCTCCAAGATTTTAAAAAGCATACATGACCACCTTGGTCACTAGAAAATCTTGTCTGAAATGGTATGCTTTATGTAAATAGAGCTCATTGCTTAATATATAATAATAATATATAACTTAATAACTTAATAAATAAAATAAATAAATATATAAATAAATAAAAACTTAATAATAAAAAGTTTTCCTGGAAAAACTGTAATTCTTCAGAATCCAAAAGTAAATAAATAAGCAATGGGGCTTCTTATTTCTATTTGACTGACACTTTATTAGTTTGAAATATACATATATATGTTTTATACATCTATCATAGACACTTGTGTGTGTGTGTGTCTGTGTCTGTGTCTGCAATGTTTCACTCTGTGCCCCTGTTTTGCCTAGACCTGGTTGTATAGCCCACGCTGACGTTGAACTTCTGGCTGTCCTTATGCATGTTAGGATTGTAGGTGTTTGCCACCATACTCAGCTCTCAGTAGTTTAAAACAATTCCAAATTTAGCTAAGAATGAGTATAAAAGTATAATTCTAAATGTATAATTTCAAACTTAAGAACTAGCGCCAACTTTACATAATTTCTGTCTAATTCTAGGTTATCAATGTGGATCTGACTCATATTGAAAATAGAGTCAGTGACATTATTAAATCAGAGAAAAATGTCCAGATGGTGTTGGGACAACTGATAGATGAGTAAGTGTAACATTTTCCAGAACTTTCTTTCCTTCTTTGAAGTAGTGTTTACATTTGGGCCAGTCAGATCCAGTTAGGCTTTTTGTTTCAAGCTTGTGTGATACAGAGTTTCATTATAAAAGTCATTCAATGTTAAAAGTAAGTACTAATTATGGGGAGTACATATACATAATATAAATCTTAATTTTTCTTATTAAAGCAATAAAAAACATAACTTATTTTTTGTCGTGAATTAACTGAACTCAAAGCAAATGTGTTCTAAAACCATTAAGGTGAAATGACTATAAAAATTTCTATTGGAGGGATGGCTCAGCAGTTAAGAGCACTGGCTGATCTTCCAGGGGACCTGGGTTCAATTCTTAGCACCCACATGGTAACTCCAGTTCCAGGGGATCCAATTTCCTTATACATGCAGGCAGATCACCAGTGCACATAAAATAAAAATAAATTAGTTTTTAAAAATCATTGGCAGAAGAAAAACTACCATTTTATTAACCTTATATTTAATTATGTCCATGAACAAAAAATAAGCTGTAGAATCTGAGCAATAAATGATGCTCTTTCGCACCCTGGTCATTATTTGGGGGCCTAACGTACTCAAACAGAAAAGCATGAAAGGGAAGGACTATAGAAGGAAAACATTTTTGATGTTTAAAAAAAACAAAACAAAAAACTGTTCTTCAATGTTAGGAACTATCTGGATCGGTTATCAGAAGAGGTGAATGATAAATTGCAAGAAAGTGGTCAAGTAACCATCTCAGAACTGTGTAAAACCTATGACCTTCCTGGGGACTTCCTGACACAGGTACTTTTTTCCTCTAATAGTGTAATAAATTTTTTAAAATCTTGGTGGGGTACAGGGGCAGAATTAGGTGTTTTTAAATAAGGTCCAAGTGGATGCACCTCAAAGCCATGTATTTTGGGAGTATATCCTATTTGATAGCTTTGAAGAAACTGTTGGAAATGATTATAGTTATCCCAAGCCCCAAATCACAAGACACCTAAGAGCAGGATAAATTCTAGGACTATCTTGATGCCACAGAAGCACATGTGTACCACAGGCGCATGGATGGGCTTAATACTTAGGGTAGCCACTGTTTAGAAACTAGCTAGGACATAGACAGTTTTGGTACAATTGGTAAATAGTATATCAGAGGGGGGTAAAGGTGAGGGCTGCTGCTGAATATTTTTCAATGTAAACCATCTTCAGCAAAGGATTTTCTTACCCAGATGTCACTAGTACTCTTTTTTGTTGTCATGTTTCCTCCTCTGAACCCTGACTATGCCAGGAGAACAAAGAATCTCACATATTCTCTAACTTTAGGTATTTGTGTTGATACTAAATTTCAGTATCATGACTGTAGTACAATAACAATGTTACCTAAAAACTGAAGCTATATGTTGTTTGTGTTTTTAAAGTCATTTGTTTTTAAGTCCTAAGTTTTTAAGGTTATAAAGTCATAGATGTTCATGAGCTTCAGTAGAAAACCCATAGGCTTTAGTGTGAAACAGACTGGATTTGAATCCTATCGATGACAGTTCTTAGGTAACTGACATTAAGAAAATTGTTGTTTCATCTGTATGGTATTGCAAGTGCCATATCTTTTGAGAAGGAATAACTGTATCCTTTCCATACACATCAATGAGATATCTAATGAAATGTTAGCACAAGGGCAGCCCTAGAAACAGGAGTTTGTTTTTAATTTGCTGAAATAAAGAAACAGACAAATATCATTTTAACTACTGCTTAATTTATTGTACTATTACAGTGAATAGACACCATGAACGAAGCAATTCTTATATAAAAAAAAGGATTTAATTGGGGGCTTACTTTCTGTTTCTGAGAATTAGTCCATTGTCATGTCAGGAAGACGCATGGAAGCAGGCAGATAGGACTGATCCACAGGTAGGCAGAGACAGACAGAGGACGGACGGATGGACGGATGGACATTGGCTTGGCTTGGACTTTTAAAGCCTCAAAGCCTATCTCCAGTGACACATTTCCTAATCCTTCCCAAAAAATTCTTTAACTGGGAACCAAGCATTCAAATATATGAGCCTGTGGGTGTCATTTTTCCTTCAAACTACCACAAATACCATTCACCATAAGAAAATCTAACTTTAGAAAGTAACCAAACCATTAAGTACATGAGACTAGTTCATAGTATATATGTGCTCTCTCACTTGTATTAATAGAATAAACTTTCCTGGTAGTATTTAAAACACAACTTCGAGAATATACATGTCTTACAAAGAATTTCTGGGGTCTAAGTTCTATTTTACCTGAATAACTAGAAAACATAGAAAGTCAAGCTTAAAAATTATAAGGCTTAGACCAAATGGTTTCTTTTATAACTGTGCTCCTGGATACTTGAGAGTTTCCAGCTCTATTTTCTGAATATCACAAATGTGTTTCTAAAAGCTAATTATATTTTTCTTTGTTGTAAAACTATCAAACCAACTTGAATACTTCCACTTTTGGCTGAGGGTGGGGATGGTGTTATAAAATATGTCCAGACTTATTTCAGATAGATTTGTGTTAGTATCCAAAGGTCCAAAGAGAGTCTTCTCTAAGACCCATCTTGCTATGTGTATGTTGAAAACCATTTATATCTAGAAAATTGAATAATCAATCATTTTTATTTTCCAAGGGAAATAAATATTGTAAACAAGGGCCATTACTATAGTTAATCCTCTATCAATTAACTAATAATAGTCAATGATAATTATTATAGCTAATGCTTTTGGTATGTTTCTTAACTTTACTGTGAGACAATGATGCTTTCTAGATATTAATCCACCATTTTAGTTTATGTATCATGTTATTTGTGCAGTTTAAATTTGTCACAGCATAGAGCATGAATTGAGTAGGATTTTCCAAATGCATAATTTAATTTTGTTTTTTCAAATTAGTAAAAATTGACCTCTTATTCCCAGGCATTAACTCAGCGACTCGGTCGAATTATCAATGGCCATATTGACCTTGATAACAGAGGAGTGATTTTCACTGAGGCATTTGTAGCTCGCCATAAAGCACGAATCCGTGGACTCTTCAGTGCTATTACTCGGTAAACAGTGTTTTGAAGTGTGTGTGTGTGTGTGTGTAGAGAGAGAGAGAGAGAAAGAGAGCGAGAGAGAAAGAGAGCGAGAGAGAGAGAGTTATACATTTATTTGACCTGATTTACGTTTTTTCTAGTAGCTGAATCATCTTGAAACAAGCAGAGGGAGAGCGTCTCTGAAATGGGACTATAAAGCCTCCAGGGTCCCAAAACTCAGCCTGTGTCCACCAATAGCACCTTCCTTTCCCTGCTCCAACAGCTTTCATACTTTTATAGAAAACAGTTTAAAATCTGATGCTGATATCACTATGTAAAAAATCACCCTGAAATCATGGAAAGTCCATGCAGTTATTAAAATACAATCTGGGTCTGTTGTTCTGTTATGTAGCAGCCACATGATGTGGGGCAGATAAGTCAGTAAGCCCACCTTACTTGGAATTTAGATGGACTGTTCTTAGGACTGTTGTTAGTAAAAGTCCATAGTTTTAAGAAATAGCATTGTTACTTTAGAAAGGCACATTTCAAGACTAAGAGTCTAAAATATTTATATATATTTAAATATAGAATTCAGAAAGCCTACATTTTTAGTTATCATCTTAGCTGTCATATCAGTTTCTTCTGAGTAGCTTTGTGTCTCATCGGGATTTGAGATGTCCAGATCTTTCATTTCAAACAACTCTCTGGATGGCATATTCCACTCCATCTAGTAGTCTGCTCATTCTTCTCCTTTAAGGCCTCTTCTCAAGACTGATTCTATATTCACTGTTCATTTTTTTTTACCCTCTTTCTCTTCTCAAGCCGACTGTCTGGTTCCTACCACGCAGATTGTCAGTATCACTAATCTATTATCTATTTCTGTCCTTGTTTTACTTATCTTTGCATCAGCATTTAACTGCAGACACTTCTTTTAGATAGGGCAGCCATAGTGATTTTTTCTTTGTCACTTAACAACAATATGCATTTACTGAGCACCAAACACACAGAAGGCAAGGGGAAAACAAAAGATGGGAAGGTTTGGAGGGGAAACTTATAGTTTGGTGGAACAAATTTCTTCTTTTTTCTTTTTTTTTTTTTAATTCTTTAATAATTTGGAATTTATAGATTAGAGAGTTTTTCTATGACCAGTAGAGAAATTGCTCAAATTTTACCACAAACAATTTAGTCTGTATTTTCTACAAAAAAAGTATTATCCGATACAATATAATATAGAACTCGTAGTCAAAAAAATTAACATTGATATATAGACCTTTTTAGCCTTTGGATTCACTTTGATACGCAGATTGCTTTAGCACTGCCTTTCTGGCCTGGTCAGGTTCAGTTGAGAATCACGAATTTCATATAGTTGTTACAAGTCTTTGGTTGCCTTTAATCTGGAACACCTGTTTGGTCTTTCCCAGGCTTTCCTTGATATTTTAAAGGTCACAGATCAGTTATTCTTTAAAATGTTAAGTTATCTTGTTGTTTGGTGGTTGGTTTGTCTATGTGTCAGTATTTAAGTTGCCCATCATTGACAGGAATACACAGAAGAAACACTTCATTCTTCTAATTAAAATCTTGGCAGGTGGTGCACAATTTAGATTGGTTTCAATTACTCATGAGTGTGTTAGTTGATAGATATAGTTGATAGAATTCTTGTAAAGCTACTTGCTTTCCTTTGTAAAAAACACAAATAGTCATGTGCAGGGATATTTTAGGGCCCTGTATCCCATTCTTCCTTAGATTTAATGTTTGTTAGTTTAATTGCTTATGTCATTGGAAACTTAGTGTTCCCTAAATTTGTTACTTGACTTTAACTTGCTATAAATTGCATTTTCGAATCACCCTTGGTTTTGCTAGTATTGGCCCTCAGGCTGGCTTTTGACCTGCCAACCCCATCATTCATGGGTGGAGTACTTTTTTTCTGATACAACAAAGTGTTTGCTGTTCAGTTCACACTTCCTTGCCCCACCCGGCTTGTCTAGCCATTTCTCCAAGGCCGCTGGTTCTTCTCTTGGAGTGGACTGTGTAGGCCGCTGGTCCTTCTCTTGGAGTGGACAGTGTAGGCCGCTGGTTCTTCTCTTGGAGTGGACTGTGTAGACACCAACTCGTAGTTAGTTGTTCTTCATATGATTTGCCTCTCACTGTTCTTTGGCCCTCTTGGTGGACAATTTGGAGGATTCACTGACCCAGGTATGCGTACTTAGCATGCATTGCCCTTCATGTCTTTACTTAATTTACATTAATTCCCATTATGATTTGTTGCTGCTATAGGTTCCCCCATGTACTCTATCCTCCATGGGTTCTGACCACCCATATGCAATCTCCCTGCAAAAGCAATTAAGACTTGGTCTTTAGGGGGAGCAGAACCGAGAAGCTATTTAGTAGAGATAGAGGAAGACAACTTTGTAACTTTTGTGTCCTTTGAATTTATCATTTAGTCAAAAACTAAAATTATTCTTCTATTAATATATTTGTCTTTTATATTTTGCTGATTACTGTAGAAGTATAAATTCTGTCACAATCAGCAGGTTTTTTCCAGTTGCCCTGAGATACTGTCAAACTACAGAATAAAACAAATTCTAAACCTGAAAAAGAACTGCTGAAACCCATGGCTTCCAGATAATACATTTAATTCGTTATATCTGTATAATAGCTGGAAACTAAGGAACTACTGTATTTTTCTGGTCTGAAGTCATGTGCATCCACAAGATGATGTTGGCAGCTGTTACAGGCAGCTGGAAGAACAGGAAGTCAATACTAAGATGAGAGGAATATGTAGGCACACTAGTCATGTTCTGTTCCAAACAAAAATAAAAATTCATCAGACAAAAAAAACCTTAGAAATTTAGTACATTTATTGAATACCCAGAGTGAGTAATACCTACAAGGTCTAAGGTGGACACCTTTAAAAAGCTATTTTTGTTTCCTCACAGGAACAGAGCACACACAAAGTAACATGTAAGCAGGTTATGATGATTACCATAAGGTAAACTGATCACACTGGAACAATTAATTTGGTGATCTGAGTAAATTTGGGATCAAACAATTTAAAATAAAACAAATTGATCCACATGAAATTCTGTTAAATGAGTTAACCAAAATTCTCCAAACATAGAAGCTTTAAGTATTTCGTTCATTTTTAAGTAAGTGTTCCTATTTTACCAAATTTCTTCCAGGATTTTAAAGAAAATACAGTATGACATTCTAAATAGTCAGTAAGGCATTAAAAAGTTGGAATTAGGCAGGGGGCGATGGCATACTCCTGTAATCCCAGCAGTCAGGGAGGCAGAGGCACGTGGATCTCTGTGAGTTCGAGGCTAACCTGGTCTTCTAAACAAGTCCAGGACAGCCAGGGCTACACAGAGAAACCCTGTCTTGGAGGGGACAGGGTGGAGGGAGGGGCAGCTAGAAAAGTTAAAGGAGTTTGAATATACATAAAAATAGAAACTGACTGGAGAACAAGGATGATGGCTTAAAATTAAAAGAAATAAAATGGTTACTTTAAAAACTCTAAGTAGTGGAAAGCCACTAAACATGTTCAGGTGACATAGTGCACTAGGAAATCAGGGAATCTAGACACGGTAAATGTACAGGTTGTCGGGAGATCCTACAGCGTTTTGCACAAGAGACATGAGCATCCTTGGATTTCAGTGTGCTGCAAGTGAGAGCAAGGAGAGTCCTGCATCACAAAAAGGATTCAGAATAGAGACTGAGCTGGGCTATGAAGAGAGACTGATTGCTGTATCTGGGAGCAAGTCTGGTCAAGTCTCTAATATTTGGTATAGCTTTGCCATTATTGTTTTCCTTTAAATTAATTGGTGTTTTCTTTTAATAAACTCCAGTTCTTATTTTTTTTAATCATATACAGTTGCATGGTGACTTAGTTTTGGTTTTTTTTTTTTTTTAATTTCCCATAAAGGCCTACAGCAGTGAATTCTTTGATATCAAAATATGGATTTCAGGAGCAGCTCCTTTACTGTGAGTTTTGTTTACATTTGTATTACCTGGGTTGTGGGGGTAACTTAGTAATAGAGTGTTTCCTGAGAATGCATGAGACCAGGCTTTCATCCCCAGCTCTGAGAAAAAGAAAGAGGAGTGGTGAAGCAAAAGGGCATATGAGAGTGGGGACCAGAGGAAGAGAGGTGGTTCAGTTCTGTTTCATTATTCACACAGATTTGGAAGTATCAGTCTAACATTGGGTAGATTCATTTCTTTGGACCTCAGGAGGGTATGGCTAGAGGATACTGATGAGGATCCTGTGACATAATAAAACTATATTAGGAACACAGAGAGGAGAGGTATACTCTAGGGTCACACGGTTCTCTTCAAGGGCATACATTTAATGCCCAAGGACTTCCCTGCAGACTCTACCTCCTATAAGCTCCAGTACCACCTCTGTAGGACCTAGAAGATACTCGGTACCCGAAGTATAGCACTGCTTTCCTGACTGCTAATGAGATACAGTCGTTTATTTTCTCATTTTCTTTTATATTACAATTGTGTCATTTCTCTCTTTCCTTCCTGTCCTTCAAACTGCCCACATATTTCTCCTTGCTCTCTTCCAAATACCTGGCCTCTTTTTTCATTAATTGATTGTAGTGGTGTGTGTATGTCTTTTTCGATAACTAATTAGGGTGCTGTTCCCTGGGGAAGACTTTCTCTTTCTCTCAGCATTTCTTAGTTGACTGTATTAGGTTAATGCCTTCTTTGCTTTTTTTTCTAACCAAATTAACATGGCTATTGTTGTAGGCAAACACGTTGGTAAGATTTTGACAGTCCTAGGAGATACAACTTCACAGTAAATTTCCTGCTCCTCTGGCTCTTAGAATCACTCCACCCTCTCTTCCACAGTGGTCCCTGAGCCTTATATACAAGAGTTGTGTTATGGATGCCCATTGTGACTGAGCTCCAAAGCTCTGTGTTCTGATTGCTTGTGTTTTTCTATAATGGTCTCAGTGGGTTGGAGAAATCGTTGATGAGGTGTGAGGACTATACTGTGGTTAGGACCAATATATAGAAAGGAGTTGGGGTTGTGCTGATTTAATAAAGTGGTGATTGTTGGTTCTTCTCCAAGATCCATGACTTCATTGGCCCCAGGTACCATAGTATGAGGCACAATTTCCCTCTTATTGAGCATACATAGAGTCAGATTAGTGTTCAGATTAGCCCTAGATTTATGAGGGTGGAGAAGATGATAATGAAATTTATGCCTAATATGTATTCAGTGCTTATAATATGCCAGTTGATGGTAGCACTTTGCTTGAATACAGCAGCTTCATGAGATAGGGATTGTTATTGTCCCCATTTCACAGAAAAGAAAATAAAGGCCTGAGAGAAATTATTTGCCCCATATTTTATAGTTAGTAGATGGTAGAGTTGAGGTTTGTCCTTGGGCCCTAGGGCCACAGAACCCATCCTCTAAGTTGTGGCGTTTCCTTCAGCATTACGAGTGGTTGGCATGCTGCTTCCTGTCATACAGAAATGTAGTAGCCACGGGAAGTGGTCAGTGCTTGACTTCACATTGCTGATTCTAACATGGCCTAGGGCTTTGGCTCTTCTAAATATTAGAAAACTGAATGTAATCCTAGTGACTAAATAGTAACTGTTCTTAACCTATCTGATCACCTGCTTTATATCAAGTTATAAAATAAATGATGGGATGCTGACTTTTTATTAAGTTTTTAACTAGCATACAAAGTAATGGGCTTTATTATGGATATGTGTCATATTTTGTTCTTAGTTGTCTTTCACGTCCATTTCCACTAATCTGTCTCACTGGTCCCCTGCCTCCCCCAGAAAGTTCCCTCCCTCTTGCTTTATGTGACATGGACTCCATTACCCCTCTTCCTTCCCACTCTCTTATGATGCTCCATCCTCTCCCATGGTCTCTATTTCTGGTTTCATGGTCAGAGTGTTGAGCTTTATTCAAAATAACTCAATGTGTACATATTGTCTGGCTTGAGTTACACTGGTTTCTAAGTTTTCCCTGAATTACAGTCTGAGTAGTCCCATAAATATCAGGGATTTTTGTTTGTTTGTTTAAACTGTAATTTTGTGCATGGTGTTTAAATTTTAAATTATCTTTTAAAACCATAAAGTTTAGGAAGACTGACTGAAAAGTATTTGAGCTTAAAGATGTGCCCCTGTCCTGATGTGTCTGTTATGTGTATTTGCTTTAAGCTGTGCTTGAAGAACTCGTTAGCACTGGACGCTTACGAGGCACTGTGGTTGGCGGACGACAGGATAAAGCCGTGTTTGTCCCTGACATCTATTCCAGGACACAGAGTACCTGGGTGGATTCCTTTTTCAGGCAGAATGGCTATCTAGGTAACTATGTTTTTCTTTTCTGCAAAATTAAAATTTCCTCCTAACACTGAAATAATATTAGAAAGTATTATACTGCATATTCCACATGTGTTTTTCTGTGGGTGACTAGATAGAATGCCATGGTTCCCTTTGACTGCAAAAGTTGTCACTTTCTTTAAATTCTATGAGACTTAGGAACTGAAGTTAATTCCATTATTACTGAAATACTGAAATTTTAAAATGCCCAAAGATGATATTGACAGTTACTAACTTTCAATATGCACAAAGGTGATATAAATTTTAACTTTTTATCCCCAAAAGTAATTATCATTTGTTTAACATGGTGTGCTTATTGTTTTATTAAGGTACTCCTTCTCAGTTACTTTACCTTACTTATTGACTCTCAGCTTTGCTATGCTTACTTTATCAGGTATTTACTACTCAGAAACATCAATACTATTCTAACCTGTATTTCCGAGGTTCTGCCATGATTTCAGTGAAGTAGACTGATGGATTTAAAGCAGTGGCCACTTTATCTGCTGAATACAGGCCCGATGAAGCTGCATAAAAGGGCATAGTCTTAAAAGTTTGTGAAGAACGGTTTGGTTTGAACACACTCAGATACAGGGCTTTGCTTATGTTCACTAGATCTCTGATGATTTGCATTTTACTTCTTCAACCACAGATTTAGGTTAGAACTTTCTTTTAGTTTTCTTAATAACTGCAGTGCCTTCGATACCTATATGATCCGTAATTCCGAGTCTGTTATGATAAATCGTCTATTGTAGGGGCTGGCTATGCCCTATTGTATCATGATACATTTTGAAAAATAAAATTCACCCCTAAATTAAGCAAAATAGATTAGAGTTTTGATTTTTTAATTTGAACCATTTCCATTTCCTTTACTGCTATTTTTCATCGTATTGCTCTGTGGTCCTGTTTTCCTTTGGCCCTTCAGTTGGACTAGGGGTCCCACAACTTGTGTTGAAGGAGCACTTGAAGCAGGTCTCCTACAGAGATCTTTAATAATAGACATCTCAGGTAGCAAGCTACACTGTGTTTCTTGTGTTTTATTCCTCAGAAAATAATGGAATACGTTACACTCACAGTCAAAGAACGGGCTTGTGTATAACGTAAATGTTTATGAGGCTTCTGGAACATGTGAGTGACTGATAGTTCTATTCAACTTTTTTGTGTATGTCTAGAATTTGATGCTTTATCCAGACTTGGAATCCCAGATGCTCTGAACTATATAAAGAAAAGATATAAGAACACACAGCTCTTATTTTTGAAGGCAGCCTGTGTTGGTCAAGCACTCGTGGACCAGGTGGAAGCATCAGTAGAGGAAGCCATCAGCTCGGGCACGTGGGTTGATATTTCTGTACGTTTTACCTTTTTCTCTTATTTTTGTTTAAGCCAGTGATGAGTGATGTTTTACTAAGATGTGCCTGCCCATTGTAGAAACAGGCCATGTAAAGATAATCTTGCCACTGGAGGTAAAAATCTTGTGGGCATTGTTACAACAGAATCTTTATTATTTTTTGGCTTATGGTGATGTTTTCAGAGTACATAATCCAAATCAGAATTCTCTAAATCTCAAAAACAAACAAGAAAATATTATAGTAACCATATCAGTCCTGTTAGTGAAGTTAAGGAGATCTTACAGATCCATAAATGACTTATCTTTCCAGTAGATGTGACAGTTATCCTGATAAAACCAACTTCAGGGTGAGCAAGGTTGATTTATCTCAGAATTCCAAGTTGCCCATCTATCGTTATGGGAACTTGCTGATCGTAGTGCATCCATAATCTAGGGCAGAGAACAAACTAGTGCATACATGCTTCCTGGTGCTTTATTTCCTTTTTTTCTTTTTATCCAATCCAGGACCCAAACCCAGGGAATGGTGCTGCTAACATTTAGGCTGAGTCTCTCTTATTAATTAACACAGTCAAGGCAGTCCTCCATAGCCATGCCCACAGGCCAACCTGATCTAGATCGTTTCTCCGTGAGACTCCCTTCCCAGGTGCTCTACATTGTATCAGTGTGTCAAAGTTAGCAATTGAAAGTAACCCCTACAATGTCTTACCCAAGCTTGTACAACTGCCCTGGCCTCAGCCATCCTGGCCTATCTGCTTATCCCTTCTCCAGTAATCTCTGCTAATGTGTTAGATAAACTGCTTTAGCACTGATAGTGCTTTCTTCATTATTCAAGCTTCACCTGCCCTTTATTATTCCAAAAAGACATGTAAGTGTGGGTAAAGGAGACCAATCTGTCCTTTTTAATCAAAACGTAGAAGTTTTTATAAGGTAGAAAGACTCCTGCAGTGGATACCAATATTTTTGAGGCATCTTTATCCATATAGCAGGTTTTAGGTAGTTTCTGTGTGGTAGGTGTTCGGTAGGAGCCTCCACCTCGCCCCTGTATGGTCCAGGAAGCCCCAGTGCCCCTATCTATTTCTCTCTCTCTCTCTCCAACCCCACCAGCACTGAAAAACTCCAAACAAAAGAATGGCACCAAAAGCTCAGTTCCACATGACCTTTCCACCCAAGTGCCTGCCCAGGTGTCCAGCTTCTGACCATACTCAGGCACAGTCCCAGCACCCGGCCAGCGTGGCATCATTCCTTACCTAAGGTCTATAAATCCTCCTTGCCTTAGCCTGTGCACAGGACTTCCCCACCCCCATTCACTGGGACCAGCGCCTAATAAACCTGCATTTATTTACTTTTCTTTTGGTCTGATCTAGCCTATATTGTATCAGTGGAAAACTTACTAGTAGACACTGTTCTGTATACTAGAAATATGGTAGTGTCTTCTCTTAGGACAAGCAGTTCATAGGGAGAGAGATATAAAATAGTAGTTCAAAATAATAATTCCGATGACAGAGCTGAAAAAAAGCTTTGTAGGGTAAAGTTTTCAGGATTTACTGGTGAATTGTTTGTGAGTTTATAAGAGAGAAGCACAGAGGGGTCTTATAGGTTCTGGTCATAGTTTTCCCAACTTGCTATTCCTATAGTACATGCAAGTAGGGATACTGGGTTTAAAAAAAAAAAAAAAAAAAAATGGCATCTGATTCTAGAGCTCTAAGTGGTGATAGAACCAGAAAAATAGATTGGGAAGTTATGCTCATAATTATTTCTGAAACCCACTGCCTTAAATAAGACCACTTGAGGGAAATTACACTAATGAATATATCTACACACATATATGCATGCTGTACCTATGAAAAAGATAAAGGTAGTTTCCTGCATTCCTCTCATTTTTATTTTGCTTGTAATTCTAGCCTCTGCTGCCCAGTTCTTTGTCAGTTGAAGATGCTGCTATGCTGCTTCAGCAGGTGATGAGGGCATTCAGCAAGCAAGCTTCGGCTCTAATCTTTAGTGACACAGTTGTGGTCAGCGAAAAATTTATAAGTGACTGTACAGAACTGTTTAGCGAACGGATGCACCAAAAAGCTGAAAAGGTATTCCAGTTTTTCTTCCACTTGCTAATCTTAACAGTATTTTCTTTCTCATTAGGATCATCGGATATCTTTTTGGAAATGCCACAGTCAGTCTGACCGCAAGGAATATCATTTTTTGTTTGTTTGTTTTATTATTCCTTTTCTTTATCTTCATTAAAACCTGTTATAAGTTAGAGAACTAATTTTACAAATTAAAATCTTATCAACAAAATGACATAGTTTCAAAGAAGTTGTGAAAGGATTTGAGCCACTGTTAAGGCATTGAAATATGTAGCAGTGTTACCTATACGTAAATCAAGTGATAAGAGAGAGATCAAAGAAAGAAAAGCAGTGAGCATATTTTTAGTTCAAAGCACACTAAATCGCGCGAAGCCTCAATAATTTTACATGGTTAGAATAAACAGGGTCATTCACCAAGAAAAGAAATGTTGTTATTATCAAAGTTTACAAGATTTTCAAGCATGCTGGTACATTCCTATAATTCCAGCCGTCGGGGGCTAAGGCCAAGGAACACTAGTTTGAGTCTATTTAGGCTCGAGATCAGCCCAGGACTGTATAGTAAGAACCTGTCTTAAACAATCAAAACTGATGATTTTTAAAATATGCTTTTATTTATCCATGTGTGTCCATACATGTGTTGTGCATGTGTATTTGGTTGCCCTCGGAGGTCAGCAGGGGCTATTGGATCCCTGAAGTTTTAAGTTACAGCAGCTGTGAGCCGCCATACGGGTGCTGGGAGCAAGCCTGGGTCCTCCACAGGGGCAGCTGCTGCTCTTCACTGTGTTTTAAGTTTTTAGTTTTTAGCTTCTGTCTAAAAGTATTGTGAACAGAGTTCTTGCCAGGTCATTCTTCACAGCACCCCAATTCATGGCTGTAGCTAAAACTGTCATGTTTGTATAAATAAAGCCTGTTCTCACATAAAACAAGCCCTGTCTTAACGCACTGTAACTGAATTCATGCTAACCTATCAAATGTGCAAATCATTTCTGTTTAGTTATACTCTTAAACTTTACTAGTGTGAGTATGAGATAGTTTTCTTCAACTGTCATTAGGCAGGCAAGAATAAAAAATACACAGGTGTGACATTAGTAAACGTGAAGTTTAATATGTTTATTTTGTTTTGGACAAGAGTACCTCCATGCTGCTTATCTTCAAAGGAAAAAAATGTTACTCTGGAAAGGATATGTATAAATACAAGAATAGAAGTGTGTGTGTGTGTGTGTGTGTGTGTGTGTGTGTGTGTGTGTGTGTGTGTGTGTGTGTTGTGTATCAGTTATTTAAAAAGTGTTCATTACTTTTCTTCCTTTGAATTCTTTGTTTAACAAAAAAAAAAAAAAAAAAAAAAAAACTTAGTTTAGAGACAGGTAATTTTATTACTGGAATCCTCATTATTAAGAATTTTTCTTAGGAAACCAAAAAGAAAATGATAGTATTTTTACTGTGAAGACATTCTTTTGTATAAGTTTTAATTAGACAGTTTTTAATCTAATTAGACAAAAAAATTCCTGTTGCCTAATTTAGAGATTAAAAACTATTTCTCATAAATGTGGGATTTCTAGGCTGGAAATAGTTCATTGTTCTTGATTGTTAACATAAAATTTAAATAATAGGATCATCAAAAACTAATTCGTAGGAAAATCAATTTATTTGAATTGATTTACAGTTCATAATTATTAGGGTGATAGCAGTTTCTGTGCCTTCCTGGTCATTTTAAGTATCCACGTGTCATTGAACTCAAAAGTCTCAAAGAAAGGAGAAAGGAACAAGGGGTTTTTCTTAATCTTGGTAAAACTGCTGGAGATCTCCATCTGTTGCTGCAGTCAGGTGTTCCTTAGTCACCTTGCTGCTATAGCTAACAGGGATAGGTACTGAAGGGGAAAAAACCCAGCAAATGAAGCTGATGGTGTTCGAAGAAAATCAGTCTCAGAATTTTATCATCATAGCCATGAAACCTAACAAGTATAATTAGGATTTGTAAGTAAATAAGGAACTTCTCTGCTACTTGGAATGTTATTTATATATATATATATATATATATTGCCTACCAAAAAAGCATGTTTTATTTCAGGAAATGAAAAATAATCCTGTGCATTTAATCACTGAAGAAGATCTGAAACAAATTTCTGTTTTAGAAAGTGTTAATACAAATAAAAAGGATAAAAAAGATGAACGCAGGAAGAAAGCAACAGGTAATAAATCATTAATAAGTAAGACTCAAAGATGAGTTGTTTGTGAGTACATGCTAATAGTGCATTGCTATACTTGCATATCAGATAGCCCCCCTTCTGGAAAAACAAAACCAAGAACCCTGCAGTAAAAGAGCAGTGCTGGAGCTGTAACAATTCCTGACTAAACTACCACAAATCCATAGTGTAGTAACAGAGGCAGCAAGGTACTGGCACAAACCTAGATGCATAATTCTGTGTATGGAATGGAAATCAGCTCAAGTAGTTTCAGCTATCAGAATCCTGACAAATGGACTGAAAACATATGTTGGGGTGGGTGGGGGCCAGGGTGAATGGTGCCTCTTTAGCAAGTGCTGCTGAGAAAATTTTTACTTTTTTGCATGAACTTTGTACTAAGGCCATTTAGAAGGCTTTTTATTTAATTGATTAATTTTTTATTTTAACTATTAATTTGAACTAAATCTTGCTACTAAATTAAATTTTAAATATTTTTCTTTGGTTGGTTGGTTGGCTGCTTTTTCAAGACAGGGTTTCTCTGTGTAGCCTTGGCTGTCCTGGACTTGCTTTGTAGACCAGACTGGCCTCGAACTCATAGTGATCCACCTGCCTCTGCCTCCCGAGTGCTGGAATTAAAGGCGTGTGCCACCACTGCCTGGCTTAAGTATTTTTTTTTTAATTTTTGGTTTTACATATGTGGATGTATGTGCCTGGTGCCTGAGGAGGCCAGAAGAGGGTATCAGGGTCCCCAGGAAGTGGAGTAACAGTCAGTTGTGAGCTGCCATGTGGGTGCTGGGAATCAAACAGGCATTCTCTGTAAGAGCAGACAGTATTCTTAAGCACTGTGCCATTTCTTCAGTCCCTACTAAATTAAATTTTAATTATGAAAATGTAAATGACACAGTGTATTCTGATTCTGTATATATTCATGAAAAGATACAAAGCCCTTTTTGTGACTATCCATGTCTCCTGTCTCCCTTCTGTAGTCTCAGAGCTGCCAGGTTGCTATCATTCCAAGGCCTCTGTACTAACTATGCTGCTTAACTTTATTGCTTCTTCCAAACTTCGAGTAACTGGGTTCTTCTTTCATTTCGAGTTGACTCCAAATGTCCCTTCCTTGGGTAGCTTCCTAACTTATCACAGTAGTGACTGTGCTTGTAAAGTCTTTCCAGTCTGGGGTGACATACTGACTGGTGTGTTACATTGTTGGGAACAGTGCCCATGGTTGTATCCCTAGTATCTAAAGAACCACTTGGCGTAAGTTAAGGTGCTCTAACCAAGCAAATCGCCCTGCTAACATTATATCTTAACCTCTTTTAAATTTACACTCAGTAGCAATTGATCTTGGGAGTACTTTTATTCAGGAACCTATGCTTGAGAAGCACATGTGTTTCCCCACTTTTAATAGTAGAAACGAATTGCTAGTGCTGTGCCAGTGCTAAAAATATTCATATTTAATAAACATCAAGCATGTATGCTTAAAACATAATTTTTGCTATAAAAATTCCTTCTGACTTCATTAGTTAAGAATTTTCCTCTTGTAAAACTTTTTTTTTCAAGACTCTTGAAATATTTTTGATATTCTCTCCATTCTTCCAGAAAAGCCACAGTAAGTTACTTCGGTGACTCCTAATCCTCATAGATACACTCATTCTATCACTTGATTCAGAGTGCTATTTAGAAATACACAAGTGCTGGTTGATGATGTAAGTCAGTATACTTGATCTATTTCTTAAAGTTATAGGTCATCTAGTACTTTGTTGTCAGTGACTGCAGTTGTATGGTCGTAATTAATTATAGTGCATTCATTCAGTCATGTCTGATCCAAATGTCTCCCATAAAATACTTGCTACTAAATATTAAAGATACATTTCACTTTAGGCATGAGATTATATATTTCTGTCATTATAAACTCAAGGAAAATAAATTCTAAAATATAATGAAATCTAAGGGAATTCTGGCTAGGTGCTAGAGAAATATATTTAGTTTATAGAAATAACTTTATTTTACTCAGTAAATAATCCTTATCGTAAAACTATTTAATGCTTATAACTCATTATAAGATGGATATTCTATTTTATAGATGAGATCCTAAATGTAGACATCTAATGACAGAGAACTCCCTCAGTAATGTGTCTTTACTCTCAGGCACAGTACTTGAGTTTCTCATGATTTGTATTTAACTCTTTAGTAAGTAATTGATTGAAAATAATTGGTCAATAATTGATTAGTTAGTAAACGAATTGATTGATGATGTTTGTTTTGTTATTGATTTAATAGGCACTGATATTTATCAAGTATATGTTATTTTTTGATCATTTCATCCTACAAATTTATAATTTACGTGAGTGGTGGGTGAGTCAGACTCCTCCAAACATGGGTAGTAGTCAGTCTTTAAACCAAGAAGTCAAAAATCTTCTGAAATGTCATAGTAATGAGTATAAAATAATGCTGTAATAACTGACATAAGTAAATGAAAGGATATTTCTTTCAGGGGATAAGCAAAGTTAGCTCAGGGATTAAGAGCACTGGCTGCTCTTCCAGAGGACGTTGGTTCAAGTAGCAGCACCCACGAGGCGGCTATCAGCCATCTATAACTCCAGTTCCAGAGGATCTGACACCCTCTCTGGCCTCAATGGGTACTGCATACATGTAGTACACAAGCACATACAGGCAAAACACTCATAGTCATAATATTTAAAATACTTCTAATTATTTTTTAAAGAGAAAGAGGAGATGAAGGAATGGATTTGCCTAAAAAGATACCAGTAAGCTATAGAAAAAAGAAACATTGAGTAGATTACAGTTAAAACAATCTCAGGGGATTGCTGAAGTTTAAGAGATTTCTATTTTTGTTTTTGTTTTTTGTTTGTTTGTTTTTGTTTTGTTTTGAGTGTTTATTTTTCTCTGTATTCCTGAAGGAAACTCTTATATGGGCGACACCACGGGGGTTCCACAAACATCTTTTTTTTAATATATTTTATTAATTTATTCATATTATATCTCAATTGTTATCCTATCCCTTGTATCCTCCCATTCATCCCACCCTCCCATTTCCCCTTACTCCTTTCTCCTATGACTGTGACTGAGGGGGACCTCCTCCCCCTGTATATGCTCATAGGGTATCAAGTGTCTTCTTGGTAGCCTGCTATCCTTCCTCTGAGTGCCACCAGAGGATAGGGAGTGCCTCCTCATCAAGGGGATGTGGTCAAAATGGGGTACCAGAGTTCGCCTGAAAGTCAGACCCTACTCTCCACTCAATGGTGGAGAGTGTCCTGTCCATCGGCTAGATCTGGGTAGGGGTTCGAAGTTTACTGCCTATATTGTCCTTGGCTGGTGCTATAGTTTGAGCAGGACCCCTGGGCCCAGATCCGTGTGTCATAATGTTCTTCTTGTAGGTTTCTAGGACCCTTTGGATCCTTCTATTTCCCCATTCTCCCATGCTTCTCTCACCTAGAGTCCCAATAGGATGTCCTCCCCTCTGTCCCACTTTTCTGGTAAGTAAAGACTTTCATGGGACATACCCCTTGGGCTAGTGTCCAGATATAAGTGAGTATATACCATTTGACTCTTTGTGCTTCTGGGATAACTCATTCATTATGATCATTTCTAGTTCAATCCATTTGTCCACAAATTTCAGGATTTCCTTGTTTGTAATAGCTGAGTAGTATTCCATAGTGTAAATGTACCACAGTTTCTTCATCCATTCTTCTACTAAGGAACATTTAGGCTGTCTCCAGGTTCTGGCTATTATGAATAAAGCTTCTATGAGCATGGTTGAGCAAATGTTCTTGTTGTGTGGTGGAGCATCTTCTGGGTATATGAGATTTCTATTTTTGTGATAGAATCTATCATTGTTATATGTCAACTGATCTTAAAAAAATTTAAATGATTCTTTAGTTTGCTTCTTATTTTTCTGTTATGTAGTTCAATATAACAATATGCTATCATCATTTTCCAAAATTTGTTAATAATACTACCTAATGTGTTTCCACCAGAGGGTACTGGAAGTGTGAGAGGAGGAGGAGGAGGCAATGCCAGAGAATACAAAATTAAAAAAGTTAAGAAGAAGGGAAGAAGAGATGATGACAGTGATGATGAGTCTCAGTCATCTCATGCTGGTGTGTAGCTTTTATTTCACTATTTATTTATTTAACATTTTTCTTATGATGCTTATAATTATTGACATGTGTTTATATGGGATGTACTGTTTTGTATTTTCAGTTACTGCAAATTTCACAATTTAATAATATAAAGTATAAACCTGTCTCCAGATAGGCCAGTGATCACCTTAGCCAGTAAGCCACCTCCATTCCCTTCCTTCTACATCTTTTCCTTTGAAAAGACAACACTCCATGCTTAACATTCCTAGTGTCCCTAGTGCTGTCTGTGAGCATAGCGACCTTGGTTCTCCCACTACCTCTTCACCTTGAAACAACCTTTGGAAATAGCATTGAAAGGTGAGTAGATGTTGAAAACTGATGCAAAGAATCATATGCTTGTTTAAACTTTGACAACACATGGGTGCCTTGTTACTTACATCTAAGATGAATTAATTAACTGCCTCTTGTGTCCTTTAGTTTCTAGACTTCTTAATGTTTTCCAGGGTTAACTCAGCAAAAAACGTGATATTTTGCTTTTCAAAATACAATTACTTTTTTTGTTGTTTTAAAGAAAAGGTCATAAAACATACAGCTACTCCTTCCTTATCCCCAATAACAATTTAAAAAAAAAGACAAATGAGTAATGCCACAAATACGTTACTATTGCAGAATTACAGTGCTTAGGCATTCCTTTAAAATAGTCTAAGAAAGACTGAAGTAGCTCTTATTGGTAATGTGCAGAAAATAATGTTAATTAAAAGACAACCTCTCCAACAGAAACTTTACTGTTTATCCATGCTTTAAACAGCATTGATACAGCTTTACGTGTGTGCTGTTTTTCATTTTGTGTGTTTGTTTATCAATTCCCAAGATGTAGTAGGGACAAGAATAAAGAAGAATCTTTTAAAAGTTATTCTGTAATACCTGCAATCTTAGAGAAATGAGGCGTGTGACATTCTTTTGTGCATAGATTATTGAGGTACTATAACAGTAGTAAAACCATTCTACCTTAAAAGTAATTTCAGTGCTTTGAAAAGGGTTATGTTGTAATCTCTGAAATGGAGGGTGAAATTAGGTTCTCAACTAAAATACAAAATCAAGTCAGTATGAAATATTACTGGATGAAATGTAATTTAAGAACCTGTAAAAGGCTTCCGGGATGCAAACAAGGGAAGACTGTTTAGTATGAACATCAGGTTTGGAGAGCAGATCTCCGAACAGAATGAAACTTTGGGTCCTGTACCTTGAAGTTGTGATTTCAACTGTTTAGATTCTCATTAAAACTTAAAATTGATTTTAAGCCATTTTACATTATTGCTAAGGTTTCACATCTGTAGAATAAATAATCTGATTTATCTAAAAATAGTTAGTTGTATAAAAGATATAGCTTTATCATTTATAATGGAAATACTGTTTGCTTTTTTTTCTACCAATACTTTTCAAGTGAGTAGTTAAATATTCCGTTCCCACAGTTAACATTTTCATTATAGTAGCTGCATACTAATTTTATTGTTCATTAGTATAGAATTGTCTTTGGGAGAGCAAAAATAAATGATAAGGGCTTCTCTTTTTTATTTGTATTATTTGTACCTTTCAAAAAAGGTAACTTTAACTTAGTCCTATCACTTTCTGAAGCTCTTATATACATTCAAAGGTTGTTTGACTTCAGTAAGTACTCACTTTTGTGAAGAAGGAAATTCTGCTCAGTCCTTTGTCCAGTGAGGAGAAGTGACACCTTTCTGAAAGACACTCTCAGTCCCTACTTGACTGTTGTGATATCTAGCTGCTTGACTGTTGTGATATCTAGCTGCTTGACTGTTGTGATATCTAGCTGCTTGACTGTTGTGATATCTAGCTACTTGACTATGGTGATATCTAGCTACTTGACTATGGTGATATCTAGCTGCTTGACGGTTGTGATATCTAGCTGCTTGACTGTTGTGATATCTAGCTGCTTGACTGTTGTGATATCTAGCTACTTGACTGTTGTGGTATCTAGCTGCTTGACTGTTGTGATATCTAGCTGCTTGACTGTTGTGATATCTAGCTGCTTGACTGTGGTGATATCTAGCTGCTTGATTGTGGTGATATCTAGCTACTTGACTGTTGTGATATCTAGCTGCTTGACTATGGTGATATCTAGCTACTTGACTGTGGTGATATCTAGCTGCTTGACTGTTGTGATATCTAGCTACTTGACTGTTGTGATATCTAGCTACTTGACTATGGTGATATCTGGCTGTTTGACTGTTGTGATATCTAGCTGCTTGACTGTTGTGATATCTAGCTACTTGACTGTTGTGGTATCTAGCTGCTTGACTGTTGTGATATCTAGCTACTTGACTGTGGTGATATCTAGCTGCTTGACTGTTGTGATATCTAGCTGCTTGACTGTTGTGATATCTAGCTACTTGACTGTTGTGGTATCTAGCTGCTTGACTGTTGTGATATCTAGCTACTTGACTGTGGTGATATCTAGCTGCTTGACTGTTGTGATATCTAGCTGCTTGACTGTTGTGATATCTAGCTGCTTGACTGTTGTGGTATCTAGCTGCTTGACTGTTGTGATATCTAGCTACTTGACTGTTGTGATATCTAGCTACTTGACTGTTGTGATATCTAGCTGCTTGACTGTGGTGATATCTAGCTACTTGACTATGGTGATATCTAGCTGCTTGACTGTGGTGATATCTAGCTGCTTGACTGTTGTGATATCTAGCTGCTTGACTGTTGTGGTATCTAGCTGCTTGACTGTTGTGATATCTAGCTACTTGACTGTTGTGGTATCTAGCTGCTTGACTGTTGTGATATCTAGCTGCTTGACTGTTGTGATATCTAGCTACTTGACTGTTGTGATATCTAGCTACTTGCATTTCCCAAGTTAGATGGGGAAAGCATTCTCCTTGTCTGCTGACTGTCTTATGGAAAACAGTCATTTTAAAGGAAAGGTAAAACATGGTCACATACCATATGATGTTCTAAATTTTAATTTTATTAGATATTTGTATTTGGAAGTAGCAATTTTGTTGACATAAAAATGTCTTGCTGTCTGATGAGGTGCATGTTACCTGCCTGGCCTTTGCTATTGGGTGAGCTCGTTTTCCCATTGCTGATGTTACAGGAAAGAAGAAGCCGGACATCACATTCATGCTCCAGGATGAAATTGAAGATTGCTTAAGGAAACATGTGCAAGATGCCCCTGAGGAATTTATTTTGGAACTTGCAGAATACTTAATAAAGCAAGTATAAATTATATCTCTTCCCATTTTTGACAGAGTGTAATTTTCACTAAGATCTTCAAAACAGATTTTAGGCTTTATTTCTTCAACTCTTTGAATTTAATTTAAAGATGAAATTCCAAATTTATTTTCCTTCTGGGACAGTTTGACTCAAGCCTTAGTAAGTGCTTTTGACAGTATGGGCTGTAGAAACTGAGAACCTCTGCAGTGTTTCCTGAACAGCATGCAGGCTTAGGGCTTGGTTGGGACTAAGCACCAACTGGTCCTTTACATAGCATAAGAAAAGAGTATCTAAAAAGAGAAAGACATCTTTCAATTTTGATTTGACAAAAAGTAAACAGTGGTTACTTTTAGTATCTGGAGGGGGTAAAATTGACCTCAAAAACAGTAAGTATAGAACCTTCTACCTTGTGAATAAGACGTGCTAAGTTTACATGCAACAATACAGGAAATTTTACATAACTTAACCACTAGTACCATGTCTGGTGAGCCCTCAAGTAAGACTCAGCACATAAGTCTATAGAGATAATCCAAGAGCTGAGAGAGTCTAATTTTATTATCTTGGAGTAGAGCTTTTGTAGTGAGATTTTTTTTAATATAAGTAAATTTTATGCATAAATATATTAAGAGCCATAGTCTGTAAAAAGAGACGATAGATACTACTAGCTATGCGCCATTGATTTTTTTTAAAGTAATCTGTTGTAGAACATATTTTTCTTTTTTTTTTTTTTTTTTTTTTTTTATTAATTTATTCTTGTTACATCTCAATGTTTATCCCATCCCTTGTATCCTCCCATTCCTCCCCCCCCCATTTTCCCATTATTCCCCTCCCCTATGACTGTTCCTGAGGGGGATTACGTCCCCCTATATATTCTCATAGGGTATCAAGTCTCTTCTTGGCTACTTGCTGTCCTTCCTCTGAGTGCCACCAGGTCTCCCCCTCCAGGGGACATGGTCAAATGTGAGGCACCAGAGTATGTGAGAAAGTCGTATAGGTGTTTTTCAACACATCTCTTTTGTAAAGACTTATTTATTTGTTTTATGTATATGAGTGCTCTATCTTCATGCACACCAGAAGAGGTTATCAGATCTCATTATAGATGGTTGTGAGCTACCACGTGGGTGCTGGGAATTGAACACAGTACTTCTGGAAGAACAACCAGTACTTGTAACTGCTGAGCCATCACTCCAGCCCTTTATACATCATCTAAATAGCACTTTGGAAATTGAGAGCTCTTCTGTTGTAATTCCTGAGAATAAGAATCAAACTTATATTCTGCTATTTTCCAAATTAATTTGAGAGATCTGTTTGATGGAGTGTTTGTTACTATCATTCTTGTCATCTTTTCTGCAATCTCAAAATTGTGAAAGATTTAAAAATTTTTCCTAGGCCTGTAAACAAACTCTTTACTGAACCTTGCTTCAAATTAATTTTATTTGCTAGAATGATGGAGGTTTTTAAAAGTGTTATTTCACTACAAGTAATTATTTTATCTACATAAACATAATACATTTTAATTAACTATATTTATCTTCTCACAGACCTCTTAATAAAATGTATCTTGAGGTGGTACGTTCAGTGTTCATGACTTCAACTTCTGCTACCGGAACTGGCAGAAAACGTACAATCAAGGACTTACAAGAAGAGGTTTCAAACCTATACAATAATATCAGATTATTTGAAAAGGGGATGAAGTATTTTGCGGGTATGTTTTACAGTGTCTTTTCTTTACTGACTCTTAGAGTTCTACAAGGAACCTTAGTAATCTTAGTAAGTGTCCCTTTCTTCCAGATGACACACAGACCGCTCTTACGAAGCACTTGCTGAAGACAGTGTGTACTGATATTACTAACCTCATGTTCAACTTCCTAGCCTCAGATTTAATGATGGCGGTAGAGGATCCTGCAGCCATCACAAGTGAAGTATGTTAGTTATTTGCCTGCTGCTTGATATAATTTGAGTCTGAGCACGTTTTTATTTTCTCTCATTTGAAAGAGTTTAAAGGAAAAATAAAATAAGAGTCCTTATATGGACAAAATACTAAAGAATTAAAGTAGTCATACGATGCTTATATAATTTTACAAGGATTGATAACATGACCAAAGTATTTATAGTAAAGAGGATTAAATACTTCATAATAAGACTTTTACTAATTGTTTCTGTCAATGATACCCTCTTTCCTATTGATTTATAACTCCCTTTTAATAGTTAGTCCAGTTTTCTTCAGCACACAGTCATTTTCTTTTGATGGCAGTATGCCTCTTAAATATTGAGACAAATTCAAATTTCTTTGTTTAAAACTGTGATGCTAAACTAGATCCCAAGGCCATCACTTCTGCCCTTGCCCTGTGAGGTGGAGCCGTGGCTCAGTTACCTACCTGTGGAAGGGTTTAGTCTGTTCCTGTGGAGTTATGGCCACTCCTCCATCTCTTTGTTCTCATCCTTCTGGGACCATCTTACGGTTGAAGATTCAGGAAAAATGAGAAAGTCTTTCTGTGACTGACTGCATTTACAACCAGCTTTGAATGTGGTAAAACTACATCCATGTAGTGCCTGCAGCCTCTGTTACTGTGATTTGTTGGCACAAAGGTGGCATGATGTTTCTTGGTGTGTTATAATTTTAGGTAACTCCCTTACATAGTAAAGAACATCCTTCAACCCCAGACAGAAGTGCAGTTATTTACCCCTACAACTACTTGGAAGATACTGGATTCCTCCTCTTTCATTTTGAGCAACAGTCCCAACACTCTGGAATGTTCCATGTCTCCAATCTCTTTACTAGCTTCCACTCTAAAAATATAATATTTGCAGTCTTGCTCAGTGGCCTTAAAAAGAGTGAAGAATTGGTGTGAGATGGAACAAGGTGGCTCTGAGAAGCATGTGTCTTCACAGATACAGTATACCCCTCAGGTCCTTCCTCCTGAAGTGTCTTAGAGGGATCCATCTGTCTGGTCTACAGTACCCCAAAATTCACAGTATTCACATCTGCAAAAGATGATGAAATCTTCCTTATACTGTGTGTTATATGAACCTGCAGCCTCGCCACAGAACAATACCCATTGCCTTTCCTACAAGCAGCCTTTCTACGTGAGAGCCATGTGTCTATGCAACACCCTTTCAAGTGACACTGAAAAGAAAATGCAGAGAGCCAGTTTACCCACGTTCTTTATTCCCATATGGCTAGACACTGTAGTTTTCTAATGTCACTAGAGGCTGTGAAGATGAGGGTTGCATAGAAGCTTTTTTCTAATGTTTCACCAGCTCTGTCGTTCTGTAAAACTTTAACATTTTTATTCCTGGTTGAGACCTAACATTCAAAACACAAAATATACTACATTTAGCATTCCATTGTAGTACTAAATATATGGGAATTTTTGTCTGTTTGATCTTATATCCATCAAATATCAAAACCACGATGTCAAAATAATGTTTTCCCTTACAGATAAGAAAAAAAATTTTAAGTAAATTGACAGAAGAAACCAAAGTAGCTCTTTCAAAACTCCACAACTCTCTGAATGAAAAAGTAAGTCAGTGCTAACTGGTGACCAGTTAGAAATTTCTGTATAAGTTCCTTGCATACATTCCAATCAGAATCTGCATAACCTAAATCTACAACTAGTTAGTACTCTGTATATTTGGGAAGGTGAAGGGAGGAAAAAAATAGGAATACTTAACATTTTTACCAAATGCCCTGTTAAAAATTTGTGTTTGGGGTTTAAAATTACAATTACAATTACAATTATAAAAGTAAACTATGGAATTACATGTCTTCAGAGTATAGAAGACTTCCTTTCCTGCCTGGATTCTGCAACAGAAGCTTGTGACATCATGGTGAAAAAGGGAGATAAAAAAAGAGAAAGGTAACATTGATTCTGTTGTTGCTACTCCTAAATGTGAGCTCCTTCATAGCTGAGATTTGAGTATGACTGTCTGAGCCTTTAATAGAGAGCTGTAGTCCTTTTTCAGTCTACTCACCTCCCAAGCCTACAGAGGACCCATCCTGGGACTTTCCATACAGGAAGCCTTATCATCTAAGTCATAATATCTTGTTAGATCCCAGCAACATAAGAGTGAAAGTATATGTTGAGTGCCCTTGCTATATAGCTTTGTCTGTAATGTTAATCCACCTATGCCAACTAAAGTTAAAATAGTATGTATACCCATAGCCCATATTTAAGGAACTCCTTAAAGTGCTGTGAAATTGAATCATTGTACTAGAGAAGATGAAAAATGAATGCTAAAGGGAAAATATCTAAATGATGAGTCCCTGTTAATTATGTATTTCCGTGATCTGGGTTTTGCAGGCAAATACTCTTCCAGCATCGGCAGGCGCTGGCTGAACAGCTGAAGGTCACGGAAGACCCTGCTCTTATTTTGCACCTCACGTCAGTCCTGTTATTTCAGTTCTCAACCCATAGCATGCTCCATGCACCTGGAAGATGTGTCCCACAGATCATTGCTTTTCTTCAAAACAAAATCCCAGAGGTATCACATTTTAACACATTGGAAATTTTTCAAACTTTTTTTTTTTTTTTTTTTTTGACTTCACTTTTTTTATTTTTTTTTTAATTAATTTATTCTTGTTACATCTCAATGTTTATCCCATCCCTTGTATCCTCCCATTCCTCCCCCCCCCCCCATTTTCCCATTATTCCCCTCCCCTATGACTGTTCCTGAGGGGGATTACCTCCCCCTATATATTCTCATAGGGTATCAAGTCTCTTCTTGGCTACTTGCTGTCCATCCTCTGAGTGCCACCAGGTCTCCCCCTCCAGGGGACATGGTCAAATGTGAGGCACCAGAGTACGTGAGAAAGTCGTATCACACTCTCCACTCAACTGTGGAGAATATTCTGACCATTGGCTAAGCTTGGAATATTTGGGCTATGAATCATTGCGAACACCCAGTCAGAGAGACAGAGAAGCCATTAGCATCTGTCTGCTTCATCCAGGGATGTGGACAGTGAGTTGGGGCTTGATTTTTTTTTTTTTTTTTTTTTTTTTTTAACTGAGGGTAGTTCAAGAATCTTTCAACATTCTATAAGATCCGTGGTAGAAAATCCTCTGATTTTAGGAGTTAAGTTTTCAGGAAAGACACAAGAATGTCTTAACTTCTGTCTCAGTTTCCCTAGTTTAGATTTAGCCTCCAAAGACCACTTCAGCTGTCTTGTCCAGGTTATCTAAGGAACCCAAGCCCTAGCTGAAAGCAATGTGGCTTCTTTAGCTCCGATTATTCTGTGGTTTTGGTGATAGAGCCTAGCTAAATCAGCTTCCTGTAACATAGTCTGCACAGGGTTTATTTCTCCCCATCTGCACTCTGAGAACACAGATCTTGCTTGCCAAATTCAGGTGTCAACTAACACGGCCTTTGTTTCGTGAAGAAAAGGCCCTTCAGTTTGTACTATTCAAACAAATTGTACTTTCTCTGTTCATAGAGAATGTTCTTGGTCACTTTCTTCTTTCTCTTCACAGGACCAACATTCTCTATTGGTAAAATATCAAGGTTTGGTTGTGAAGCAGTTACTCAGTCAGAATAAGAAGAGTGGGCAGGGAGAGGATCCGGCAAGGGATGCCTTGGACAAGGAGCAACATGACGTCACCAATGCCGCTCGGAGAGAGCTGCAGGAACTGTCTTTATCTATTAAGGGCCTCGTTCTGAAGTCCAGGAAATCATCTGTGACAGAGGAGGAATGCCCCTAGTTTACTTTTATTACATAGTGAGAATTTTCCCAAGATAGATAAATGATCAGAAAATCAGTCAGCAAGCACTCTCCCGTCAACCCTTCCCACACAATTCAAAGAAAATAGTGGTGTCGTATTAGATGCAGATCTTATGAGAATTTCTACAAGTTGAGTTCTCGGTGAAGCATTTTCTTTTCACATAATCCTATGTATAATTTTTCATGTAATAAAAGTTTTCAAAGAGTTCTGACTCTAAAACATTATATGCTTTAATGTTCTTCTAGATGATAAAATGAAAAATAAAATAGAATAATTTTCATCTCTAGGAAAGAATTTGTTTGCTATTTAATTTATATGGTATATTTTTTAAATGAAAAAAATGCTTTAATTTCTGAAATAAAAATGAATCAGTTTTACTTTTAAATTAGTAGAGAATGCTTTAAAGGTAGAAAAGTTCCAATTTTTTTTTTTTTTTTTTTTTTTTTTTTTTTTTTTGTATTACTAAGCGCTAGCTCTTGCTTTTGACAGATAGAAGGCCTTCTGCATGAGTACTTTCAGAGGCCTCAGAGTGGATTAGCAAGTGAGAACCCTGAAGAAGCATGTACTGCTGTGCTCTTCTAAAGCAAGCCATAGGGCACAGTGAAGGAGACCTGAGGTGCGCTGCAAGACATGGCAAGGTGCTTTGTATAGTGGGGTGGCTGAAAGACCAGAGATGCTGCTTTGACTGGCCCAGTTTAGACTTCTGAGTTTGTCGGATGTTAGTGGCTGCAGTAACCCTGAGTTCTGTGTTGGAATCTGTATAACAGGTAGCTAGGCTGTTCAGATGAACACAGAATCTATAGATGTGTTTAAACCATGCAGAACTTTTACTCCAAAAATAGACATTTTTAAAAATTCCTTGCTTTCTGTGATTATTACATTAGACTTACTAAAACAATTCTTTGGAACAATAATTTAAACCAAGTAAGTCCTAAGCAGCATCCTATTGTCAAAAGTTTAGTTATCCTGAATGTAATAAAATTCAAACCCAAATGTTTAAAGACTACTATTTTATATAATGCCTTATACATTGTTGAAATTTTTATATTTTAAATGTTTAAATACAAAGATAAGACTACCTCTTTTCTGAAATGGCAAGGTGTTAATATTGCATGGAAGTAATTAATTACTAACTAAGCATTTTGCTAAAGTTGGTGATAAATTTTCATAGAAAACATTAGGGGCTAGAGATGTGACTTCATGTGTAGGGCACTGGCCTTTTTTATTTCCAGCACCACGTGGATGCTTTCTAACTATAGTCCCAGGAAACCCAGTGCTTTCTGGCCTCTGCAGGCACCAAGCATACACAGGATGTATAAGTATACATGCAGGCCAAATACCCCTACACATAAAAGAATATAACGTAAATGATTTCACATGGGTAATTTTATTACATGTTTTCATATAAGCAAAGGAAGAAAAGTGATAAATTTTCTGTGAAGCCCAAAATAATTTTATTTTTTATTCAGCTTCTAAATTAATACACAGCTTATTCAATTTTTGTTTAATAACGTGATTTATATTTCAGAAAATACCAAAATAATCCACATCTGTTCCATACTCTACCATTAAAATAAATACAAAAGATGATCACATAAGTTCATCTTAATTTATTTGTAAAAATAAAGTAGGAAAATGTGAAGCTGTGTTAATCTTGTGTTTTTTTCATTTGTCCAAACAGTTATTTTTCCGTAGTAATTAAAGTACTTAATAGCTGATTTTTGTCTGTAAAGACGTAACTTCTGACTTAATGGACTAAGTTAAAAATGTTACTTAAAATAAAATTGTCTAGCCTATTAAATTTTATATGCTGTACTGAAAGTAATTAAATGCAGTCTATATAATGCTTATATTTTTAATTATTCTGATTGTTAAAGGTGATTTTTTTATTACAAAAAGAATCTCTTCCTGGTGTCTTTTGTTGCTTGAAAGCTTGCCATTCATCTTAATCATGTGTCAGCCAGGTTTCAGCACATGTATAGCAATGTTCTCAATAGCTGTTAACTCTTGCTACTGTAATAGAGATATGGGAAACTATGCCCCAGTTTTCATGTTCTGGTGTGTTCCGTCTACCGACCATTATAGTCAAAGGAAACCCCTTCTGATCACCTAGAATAGTGGATCTCAATCTTTCTCAACCCCTTTCACGGGAGTCAACTAAGGCCATCAGAAAACACATATTTACATTTTGATTCATAACAGTAGCAAAATCATCGTTATAAGGTAGCAATGAAATAATTTTATGGTTAGGGGTCATTACAACATGAGGAACTATATTAAAGAGTCTGAGCCTTAGGAAGGTTGAGAACCACTGACCTAGAAGATAGATTCTGACTGCTTCGAGCAAAAATATAATGTTACAGAACATGAATAAATAGTCTCTAAATCTCTGTATGAGCCACCTTGGACATTTTAGTGATGTGCTTTACTCAGATACTAAATGAGATCAAAGTGTAGCAGTGAGCTACAGAGACAAGGAACAATCATTGCTTTTGTCGAAATGTTATCAACCCCAAAAATTATCAAAAATTATTTTGACAAATTGGATGAAAGGAGAGTGGAGCAAAAGGTTTGTTTTCTTTCACTAAATTTCTGTGAATCCTTTGGCTCAATGTACATGAGAGATTAGATAAAAACACACATAGGAAACTCTGAGATATATATTTTCCACATACATTTTGAATTGCTCTTATTAATGTGATGGTTTTTTTTCTCTCTTTTTTTTTTTTTTATTAATTTATTCTTGTTGCATCTCAGTGGTTATCCCATCCCTTGTACCCTCCCATTCTTCCCTCCCTTCCATTTTCCCATTATTCCCCTCCCCTATGACTGTTCCTGAGGGCGATTTCCTCCCCCTGTATATTCTCATAGGGTATCAAGTCTCTTCTTGGTAACCTGCTATCCTTCCACCAGGTCTCCCCCTCGAGGGGACATGGTCAAATGTGAGGCACCAGAGCACGTGAGAAAGCCATATCCCACTCTCCACTCAACTGTGGAGAATGTTCTGACCATTGGCTAGATCTGGGTAGGGGCTTAAAGTTTACCGCCTGTATTGTCCTTGGTTGGTCCCTTAGTTTGAGCAGGACCCCTGGGCCCAAATCTGCCTATCATAATGTTCTACTTGTAGGTTTCTAGGACCCTCTGGATCCTTCTACTTTGCTATTCTCCCATGCTTCTCTCATTTAGAGGCCCAATAGGATGTCCTTCCTTCTGTCCCAGGTTCCTGGTAAGTGAAGACTTTCGTGGGACATGCCCCTTGGGCTAGTATGCAGATATAAGTGAGTATATACCATTTGAGTCTTTCTGCTTCTGGGTTAACTCACTCATTATGATCATTTCTAGCTCAATCCATTTATCCACAAATTTCGGGAATTCCTTGTTTTTAATAGCTGAATAGTATTCCATAGTGTATATGTACCACACTTTCTTTATCCATTCTTCTACTGATGGACACTTAGGCTGTTTTCATGTTCTGGCTATTATGAATAAGGCTGCTATGAACATGGTTGAGCAAATTTTCTTGTTATGTGCTGGAACATCTTCTGGGTATATTCCAAGGAGTGGAATAGCTGGGTCTTGAGGAAGCCTTATTCCCAGTTTTCTGAGATAGCACCAGATAGATTTCCAAAGTGGCTGTACTAGTTTGCATTCCCACCAGCAATGAAGGAGTGTTCCTCTCTTCCCACATCCTCGCCAGAATGTGATGTCACTTGAATTTTTGATCTTAGCCATTCTGATGGGTGTAAGATGGAATCTCAGGGTTGTTTTGATTTGCATTTCCCTGATGACTAAGGAGGTTGAGCATTTCTTTAAGTGTTTCTCAGCCATTTGATACTCCTCTTTTGAGAATTCTCTGTTTAGTTCCAAGCCCCACTTCTCAATTGGGTTATTTGGTTTGGTGGTGTTTAATTTCTTGAGTTCTTTATATAATTTGGATATTAGACTTTTGTCAGATGGAGGGTTGGTGAAGATCTTTTCCCAGTCTGTAGGCTGTCGCTTTGTTTTCTTGACAGTGTCTCCTGCCTTATAGAAGCTTCTTAGCCTCATAAAGTACCATTTATTAATTGTTGACATTAAGGCTTGGGCCGTTGGTGTTCTGTTCAGGAAGTTGTCTCCTGTGCCAATATGTTCCAGGCTCTTCCCCACTTTTTCCTCTAAGTGACTTAGTGTCTCTGGTTTTATGTTGAGGTCTTTAATCCACTTGGATTTGACTTTTGTGCCAGGTGACAAATATGGGTCCAATTTCATTTTTTTACACATAGTCCTCCAGTTAGACCAGCACCATTTGTTGAAGATGCTATCCTTTTTCCATTGAATGGATTTGGCTTCTTTGTCAAAAATCCAGTGACCATATGTGTGTGGATTCATATCTGGGTCTTCGATTCGATTCCACTGATCAACCAGCCTGTTGCTGTGCCAGTACCATGCTGTTTTAATTACTATTGCTTTATAGTACAGTTTGAGATCAGGTATGGAGATTCCTCCGGAGCCCCTTTTATTGTACAAGATTGTTTTAGCTATTCTGGGTTTTTTGTTTTTCCATATGAAGTTCAGAATTGAACTTTCAATGTCTTTAAAAAATTGTGTAGGTATTTTGATAGGGATTGCATTGAATCTGTAGATTGCTTTTGGTAGGATGGCCATTTTTATATATGTTAAATTCTCCCAATCCATGAGCAAGGAAGATCATTCCATCTTCTCAGATCATCTTCAATCTCTTTCTTCAGAGTCTTGAAATTTTTTTCTAACAAGTCCTTCACTTGCTTAGTTAGAGTAACTCCTGAATATTTTATATTGCTTGTGGCTAATGTGAAGGGTGTGGTTTTCCTAATTTCTTCCTCTACAAGCTTGTCATTTGTGTATAGGAAGGCTACAGATTTTTTTGAGTTAATTTTGTATCCAGCCAATTTGCTGAAGGTGTTTATCATCTGTAGGAGTTCTCTGGTGGAATTTTGAGGGTCACTTATGTATACTATCATATCATCTGCAAATAGGGATAATTTGACTTCCTCCTTTCCCATTTGGACACCCTTGATCTCCTTTTGTTGTCTTATTGCTCTGGCTAGAACTTCGAGTACTATATTGAAGAGATATGGAGAGAGTAGGCAGCCTTGCCTTGTTCCCGATTTTAGAGGAATTTCCTTGAGTATATCACCATTTACTTTGATTTTGGCTATTGGCTTGCTGTATATAGCCTTTATTATGTTGAGGAAAGTGCCTTGTATCCCCGATCTCTCTAAAACTTTAAACATGAATGGGTGTTGGATTTTATCAAATGCTTTTTCTGCATCCAAAGAGATGATCATGTGTATTTTTTTATTTTCAGTTTGCTTATATGGTGGATTACATTGATGGATTTCCGTATATTAAACCATCCCTGCTTGCCTGGAATAAAGCCTACTTGGTTGTGATGAATGACATCATTGTTGTGTTCTTGTATTTGTTTTGCAAGTATTTTATTTAGTATTTTTGCATCGATGTTCATAAGAGAAAATGGTCTGAAATTCTCTTTCTTTGTTGAGTCTTTGTGAGGTTTAGGTATCAATGAGACTATGGCCTCATAGAATGAATTTGGTAATGTTCCATCCATTTCTATCTCTTGAAGTAGCTTGAAGAGTATCGGTATTAGCTCGCCCTTGAAGGTCTGGTAGAATTCTGCACTGAAACCATCTGGCCCTGGGCTTTTTTTGGTTGGGAGACCATTGATGATTGCTTCTATTTCTGTAGGGGAAATGGGACTATTTAGCTTGTTTATCTGTTCTTCATTCAACTTTGGCAAGTGAAATTGATCAAGAAAATCGTCCATTTTCCCTTAGATTTTCAAATTTTGTGGCGTATATGCCTTCAAAGTAGGATCTTATGATTCTTTGAATTTCTTCAGTGTCTGTTGTTATGTCTCCCTTTTCATTTCTGATTTTGTTGATTTCAATACTGTCTCTCTGCCTTTTAGTTAGTTTGACTAACGGTCTGTCTATCTTATTGATTTTCTCAAAGAACCAGCTCTTGGTTTTGTTGATTCTTTGGACTGTTTTCTTAGTTTCTAATTTGTTAATTTCAGCCCTGAGTTTGATTATTTCCAGGCCTCTACTCCTCTTGGCCGTTTCTGCTTCTTTTTTTTCTAGGGCTCCCAGTTGTGTCGTTAAGATGCTTATGTGTGATGTTTCCAATTTCTTTTTAAAGGCACTTAGTGCTATGAATTTTCCTCTTAGCACTGCTTTCAATGTATCCCACAAATTTGGGTATGTTGTTTCTTCATTTTCATTGAATTTCAGAAACTCCTTGATTTCTTTCTTTATTTCTTCCCTGACCCAGGTGTCATTTAGCAGAGAGTTGTTTAGTTTCCACGTACGTGTAGGCTTTTTGTTATTTCTGTTGTTGTTGAATTGCAGCCTAAGAGCATGGTGATCTGATAGGATACAAGGTATTATTTCAATCCTCCTGTCTCTATTGAGGCTTGCTTTGTGACCTACGATGTGATCAATTTTGGAGAAGGTTCCATGGGGTGCAGAGAAGAAGGTATATTCTTTCTTGTTTGGGTGAAAGGTTCTATAGATACCTATTAGATCCATTTGACCCATGGCATTGGTTAATGATGTTATTTCTCGGCTTAGATTCTGTTTCAATGACTTATCCTTCAGTGAGAGTTGGGTGTTGAAGTCTCCCACTACTATTGTGTGGGGATCGATGTGTGGTTTAAGCTTTTTTAGCAGATCTTTTACAAATGTGGGTGCCCTTGTATTGGGAGCATAGATGTTCAGAATTGTGATGTCATCTTGGTTGACTTTACCTTTGATGAGTGTGAAGTGTCCTTCCTCATCCCTTTTGATTAATTTTGGTTGAAAGTCTATTTTGTTCGATACTAAAATGGCTACACCTGCTTCCTTCTTGTGACCATTTGCTTGGAATATTTTTTTCCAACCTTTTACCCTGAGGTAATGCCTATCGTAATGGGCAGATGTGTTTCTTGAATGCAGAAGAATGTTCGATCTTCTTTATGCACCCATTCAGTGTGTCTGCATCTTTTTACTGGAGAATTGAGACCATTGATGTTGAGAGATATTAATGACCAGTGACTGTTAAGAGTCTTAATTTTGATGTTGTTTCCAGTCGAGTGTTTGTGTAGTTGTGGTTTTGCCATGGTATAGTTATCTATTTCCTGATTAGTTTTGGTTGTAGCTTGACCCTTTGGGATGCAGTTGTCCTTCTAGTACCTTCTGTAAAGCTGGATTTGTGGATAGGTACTGTTTGAATTTGTTTTTGTCATGGAATATTTTGTTTTCTCCATCAATGGATATTGATAGTTTTGCTGGGTAAAGTAGTCTGGCCTGGCATCTGTGGTCTCTTAGAGTTTGCAGGATCTCTGTCCAGGCCCTTCTGGCTTTTATAGTCTCTGCTGAGAAGTCGGGTGTAATTCTGATAGGTTTGCCATTAAATGTTATTTGGCCCTTTTCCCTTGCAGCTTTTAATATTTGTTGTTGTTATTGTTCTGTATGTTTTATGTTTTGATTATTATGTGACGAGAAGTTTTTCTTTTCTGGTCAATTCTATTTGGTGTTCTGTAGGCCTCTTGTATGTTTATAGGCATCTCTTTCTTTAGATTGGGGAAATTTTCTTCTATGATTTTATTGAGAATAGTTTCTGGGCCTTGGAGTCTGATATCTTTTCTATCTTCAATGCCTATTATCCTCAAATTTCTTCTTTTCATGGTGTCCTTAACCTCTTGGATGTTTTGTGTCAGGAGTTTTTCAGATTTGGCATTTTCTTTAATGGTTGCTTCAAGATCTGTGATTGTATCTTCTAGACCTGAAATTCATTCTTCCATCTCTTGTATTCTGTTAGAAATCTCACCTCTGTGTTGCTCGCCTTCTTCTCTGAGGTCTCACGTTCTCATTTTTCTTCTATCTGTGTGTTTATCATTGAATCCATTTTCATTTTCAGATCTTGAACTGATTTTTTGATTTCTTTCATCTGATTTTTTGTATATTCCTGACTTTCTTCCATTACCTCTTTATAGGTCTTCAGAGCTTGAACCATTTTATTTATTTCTCTTATCTGGTTGTTTGCATTTTCCTGCAATTTTTCCAGTTCCACTCTATGTGCTTCTTTTATGTCTCTCACCTGTTTGGCTGTGTCTTTCTGCATTTGATTATGAATTTTATTTGTTTCCTCCATTACCATCCTCATTACTAAGGATTTGAGATCATTTTCTTGTATTTCTGTTGTATTTGAGTTCTCTGGGTTGTTTTCTTTGGGATAGCTGGAACCTGGAGACCCCATGTTGTTTTGGGGTTTTTTGCGTATGCTTTTTCCGCTGTCCTTTAGACATCTTGTCATCTTTGTTTTTGTTGGGTAGCTTCCAGAGTTCGATGGAGGGAGTCACGTGATAGATTCACTTGTTTTCTCAAGATTTCCCTAGGCTGGGAGCTCTAATGCTTCACTGGTGTGGATGTTAGGAGGTTAGCCCTGTTGTTTTGGACTGTCACAGCCAGTGATCTTCAGCTCCCCTGTGCTGTGGGTCCTGCAGTCGTTCTGGGTCTCTGAATGAGCGTTGGGTCAGGCCAAGGTATCCACAGCCTTCTGTGTCCCCTGCCAAGTCCAACCAGGAACAATGGGCCCGAACCACGGGCCGAACTCAGCTAGATTCTCAGGGCCTGAACCGTCTGCCGAGCTCAGTTAGGGATTCTGGGCCCAAAAATGCACACAGGGTCCAGCCAGATTTTTTGGGCTAGGACTATGCACCAAGCTCAGCTAGGGGCTTTTGGCCCAAAGTGCGTGCTGTGGTCAGTTATTGACTCAGGGCCCGAACTTTCCGCCAAGCTCAGCCAGGAATTCTGGATTCAAACTGCACACTGTGTCCAACCAGAGTCTTAGAGCCGGTGGAGCTGAGTGCTCCGCCCAGCCTGTGCCACAGCAGGGGAGCTGTGGCCGTGCTGAGTTAGTGCCTCGAGCCGAATTGCTTGCTGGGCTGGGCCCGAACCCGGGACTCTGGGGCCTAAATGTCTGCCGAGTCCAGTCTGGGTCCCAAGGCACCACGCGACCCAAATCCTGCCCAGAGCCTCCTCTCCCGCAGCGACTCCCACCGGCCACCACACCAATTGCCTTCACCGAAAGGCTATGAGCTGCAAACCTCAGCCACCGCCGCTGCTGCTGCTGCCTCTGCCGCTCTGATCCGAGAAAATCCACGCTCCTCCTGTGTGCAGGGGCACGCAGGTCCTCTACACCCTGGTCCCTCTGAACCGTGGAGCACTCCCGCTGCCGTGGTGTGGGGACCTCGGTGTTCCTGGCTCAGAAATCTGTGCAATTCTCTGAATTGTTCACTGGAGCCTCCAAACACGGTTCACACTGCTCGCCGCCATCTTGGATCTCCCCGATGGTTTTTTTTTTAATGAATGACAATTATACGTGATCATTTAAATAGTCTTAGAAGGGTGACACAGATTGATCTACTTTTATGGACAGTTAATAGGTGAAAAAATAGAGAAGAGACTCTTATTATACATTCAATAAGAATCATGACTTACAGGCTTTCAGAGAAAAGCTGCACCACACACAAAAGGAGTAACATTTAGTTTAAGTATGAATTAAGTTTCTGTACATTTCCTATGATCAGAGTCTAGTGCACAAGAGAGAAATACTTTATCTGCCTCAACCAGCCAAAAGTCCAAAAGTTCGTTTTCCGTGCTTCAGTCAGACAAAGTAGAATCACACCGTCAAATTGTTTACCTTCTGAGCCTTTAGGCCTTAACTCTGTTAGACATCAAGGTTGAATAAGCAATCGGCGGCATAATGTAAGTTTGGTAAAGCAAATGTATATGTTTAAGCATGGTAGTGCATACCTGTAATCTCAGAGTACAAGATCAGAGCCATCCTTAGCTACATAGTAGATGTCTCAGACGAAGCAAACAAAAGAAAGTGCAGTCGTTGATGTAATGTTAAACAAATGTAAATGAACTTAATGTGGTAGATTTTCCCCTCTTTCCCATTCTACCTAAATCAAGTCCCTGTGATTTTTGGGTTAAAAAAAAAATGTGTGATAGAACTTTTGTTGATAGAAACAAGTAGTGGGCTGTAAGGAAAGAAACACCATTTCATTATAAATTTTATCAAAGCCATTATTCACAGCTACTTTGAAGATAATGTTTTATTGACTCAGAAGGTCTCAGTGTTTTAAGGAAAAGCCTAAGGAGATAGGAGAGCGTGGATAATTATAGCTGCCTGCTACATGTCCTCTGCCTTACCATACCACCCTGATACCTACTCCCTCTCTGTCCAGTCATAATTCACCACTCTCCACTCTGCAACAACCTAGGCAACATACAGAATTCTAGAGAAAAGTGTATTTATTTAGGTTATGCTTGTTCCTTAGAATGCAAGTAATTTTAAATTGTGTTTTCCAGAATTTAGGCAGCATACATTTTTATAATTCAGTAAGACATTTTAAAGTAAACACTGCTCTGTAATGATACAAAGGAAGGATGGAAGGGAAGCACACTGAAGCAGAGGCAAGTACTTGTGGTTGATAAAGCAATTTATGTAGTTATGTTGTCTAGAATGAAAAGATAATGATATGCCTAAGATATGGCATTGAATAAAGGAGAACCAACAAGCTGTAAAAGGAGGCTGGTGGAGATTCAGTGAAAGAACCGAAGATTTAAGATGATAGTGCCTGTGCCATGCTCTGAGAGACTATAGGAATAATTATTAAGACACTTCATTCAGGACTGCAATGGCTAAAAACTACAGAGATTCCAGCAGGTCACGGGGTACACTCCTGCAGCCTAGTAGAGCCATGTCAGATGACACTAAAGATGTGTTGGTCGTAGCTGGAATTGTAAAGCAGCTTATAAGGAACACTGGAGTGCACAGAGAAAAACTGAACAAAGAAGAAAACTCCAGGGAAGAAAGGGGAGCCTGGGAAAGGAAAGAATCAGGAGAGTCTGACTTAGTGAAGGAAAGGAAGCAGATTTCAAAAACAGGCCTGGCCAGAGGAACTTCCTGTAAAACAGGACCACCATGCTCTGGGAGATTCCAGTCAACATACTTTATGATCCTAAAGATTTTTTTCGACTTTCTAGTGGAGTAGTTCAATCAAAACACAAATTGCAATAAACTGAGTGATTTGGTCAAGTTGAATCTGTGACTGTAAATAAACCACCCTTTTGAAAAGTATATTTGTGTAAATCAAAAGGGCATGGCCTTCTTAACTTGATGCAGATAGGCACTGTGACATCACAGACTGCTTTCTTTCTTGGAAATGGAAGAAAGTACCTATTCAGGAAGTACTCAATTCTGTCACTAATGAAAGGTAGGCATATTTTATTGATCAGATTTTGTTGTTGCTCATTAATGATGTTTCATCTTCATATCCCACTAGTCAAATCCAAGTGAATAAAAAAATAAGTTAATTGGCTCTGCATTTCCTATCCCTTGCTGTTTGGTTGAATTTAGCTGATTTTGATTTGTAGAGATATTAACATATGTCTTTATGGGTCAAAACAAAGACAATGTAAGTTTGCTCAAGAAATAAATGGAGTCATGGCAAAGTATTTCTTCTCTTACCCCACTTTCTAAGCTGAAGGAATGGTCACAAATGGAAATTCTAAGAACAAATGCCATTTGTCATATAGATCAGTGTGAACCTCTGAGAATTCTTGTGATGAATTAGTTCAAAACCAAGCCTCTCTTCTGATACAATCTGACTTCCCTGGACACATTTCATATTTTGAAGATCTCAGGTGACCAGGTGAGTTTGAGCTTCAGTGAAGTCACACAGTGCGGATGACGTAACAATTGGTGCCAGCACTGGTGGATACAGGCAGAAGTCCATCCACATTGAAAGTGCAGAAAGCAGGTAACTATCCTCAGTTAGGTTATTCAAGCTCAACACTCAAAGTTCCCAAGAAAGAACTGATAGGGACAACAGTGAACATCTCTGCTGCTCTACAAAGAATAAGGTAACAGTTCTCCGCATCATCTCAGATAGTTACCAGAAAAGGTCTGCGCTTCAGAGCCTTCCCACTCAAAAGGAGGAGTTTGGTAGCTCCAGAAAACAAAGCCAAAAATGGATTGATTAAGAAAATACAAAATACATGCTTTCAGAGAACTTTTTTTTTTTTTTACAATTATGACCTTAATTGAACTTGGTCAGTGGAAATTCTCAAGGGTGTGTGTCTGCATCCGTGTTCTATATTTTAACCTTTGGGGCTTAGCCAGATCCTTCAAATACTAGCACTAGTCAAATTTCCCTTTAAGGGTATTCTGGGGGGCACTTTTTCCTTGTGATTTTCACTAGAAATAAACACGGAGTGGTTTTTGGCTGAGAAGGACTCGTGTGTGTCACAGAGCTGGAGGAAAGAACCTATTTTTTTTTCCCCACAAAACTGAAAGGCTGTAGGGAGGGACCATTAGATAACGCTGATGCCCCATTCTGTTCATTTGGAGTCGACATGCCTGTGATTGAGAGGGAAATCCACCATCTATTCTCCCAGACTGTAAATCAAAGGTGAAAGCAGCTGAAGGAAAAGTGAGTTTTCTCCCTAATACTGTCTTTATGTTGCTTATGTGGCATTTTGGCTTCTTAAAAATGTCGAAGGATGAGACTTTTACAAACTTTCCTGGAAATGCTTAAGATAACTGTTTGCTCAGAGGATGTGTACATATCATGAAGTCTTAGCAGTTGAAGCCAGTTTTTTTTTCTGAGCTTTAAAGATTTCTAGTTTTGATGACACTCATGGGGGCACCACAGTGGCAGATAACTGTAATTGTCTTAATATGGGGACATTTTCATTTTCATAAAAGGGGGAAGTGGAGATAGTCCAGATTCTATTCTGCTTACTTGATTTCAGTGAATACCCTTTTCACTGGGGATATTTCATGACTGAATTACCTAGATAGAACACATCTTAAAGTCGTCGCCTTTAAGTAAAGGACTTGATCAGAAGCATATTTTCTAGAAAATCGTATTACTCTCTAGAAGCAGGCATAGGCCAATTCCTAGTCTGTTTCAGAGACTGAAGTACAATGCCTCTGTTTCTCACCCACACAAGTAAGAATATGATACACTACTTCTAAGTGCTACTGTTTGAAATTGAGATATCATTATTTGTACCAAAAGTACTCTCTGTTTCCCTTTTATAGTCACACCTCGCTGGTACCTGTTATCCATTAGAAAGCAAACACAGCATGCTAACTGTTTTGGAGTATAAGAATGTGGGAATTTAAAACATCAATAAAATATGTAATTCTTGTACCTACAATGAAAGAAAAAATCTTTGGACCACTTTGGCCACTATTTCAAATTTACAATACTGCCGTGTGTAAATCCTAGCAAACATCATAAATATTGAACAAAATATTTGCAAGTACATGTGTAAGATAAATGCCTGAAGTAAGAAGCCAAATTGGTTGATGAGGGAGGTAAATGCAGATGTCTGTTTTCTACTTCTACAGATTCCCATGTTGACCTTAGCTGAATACCAGTTTTCTATCTAATGCAATGTCACCTTACTAACAAGCTTTCCTCTCATCCTTAACATGGTTGCCCACAGCACTATTTTGACTAAGGACTTAATTTCGATTAGCCAAACATAGAATATTTTCTATTTATTATGCTGAAAATACATGTTTATATAGAAATTTTAAGGGAAGCTTTGATTATTTTAATGATTTTCAATATGGAAGCATGGAATCAGCTATCAGTTAAAGAAAGCTTGCATTGCATTGTTCTTCTAAGTAACGTCTTCCTGTCTGTAAGCATTGGTACCGTGGCAGTACTTTTGAAGAAAAGAATTGGGAATCGATAAGGGATGTTTCCCTCAAAATACCTAAAATCCTTTCAAAATGACCAATTTGAACGAGTATGTTCCTCTAAATCAGACCACAGTGAGCTCGTAAGTGGCCTACAGACTCATCTCAGAATAACAGCAATACATTGAATGCAATGGTAGGGGGGCATCCAGGGCAAAGCCCCTAGAGATTCTGACACAGGCATTACTTAAGATCCTTTTGAAAGTAAAATGCCCTAATAACTTATGTTACTTCCATCCCATTACCTCTTTGGCCTTGGCTAGGCATCTCTCTGTGGGTGTGTGGCAGCATTCTCAAGCCTAATACAGCCCAAATAATTCCTTTCTTCTACTTCAGACTGCACTTCCCTCAGGCACACTCTTCTACAATCAAAGACACCATGACCCAGGCTGTGACTCAACCCAGAGGCAGGATAGAATAATGTTTTCCTTCCTTTACTCCCACCTTCTTTCACTCGGTTACCATTAGCCCTTTATCAGACCTCCCTGCCTCCAGCAAAATGAATAGCTCCCCCTCTCTATCAGCCATTTGTTGAGGCCGCACAAACCCAACCCTCCATTCGTAGCAATTTTGCATTCTGAGTAAGTTCTGTTAGACTACAGACCTCACTGAAGAGCAAAGGTAACTCCTGGTCTGGATAGACTGGTGCTCAAATAGCATTGTTCTGTTAAAAAAAAAAAAAAAAGAAAATTCATTTGATGCTTTTTTTCAGAAATTTTAGACCTCTTAAATTCCCAAAATTTGTGGATAAATGGATTGAGCTAGAAATGATCATGAGTGAGTTAACCCAGAAGCAGAAAGACTCAAATGGTATATACTCACTTATATCTGCATACTAGCCCAAGGCATGTCCCATGAAAGTCTTCACTTACCAGGAAACTGGGACAGAGGGGAGGACATCCTATTGGGACTCTAAATGAGAGAAGCATGGGAGAATAGCAAAGTAGAAGGATCCAGAGAGTCCTAGAAACCTACAAGTAGAACATTATGATAGGCAGATTTGGGCCCAGGGGTCCTGCTCAAACTAAGGCACCAGCCAAGGACAATACAGGAGGTAAACTTTAAACCCCTACCCAGATCTAGCCAATGGTCAGAACATTCTCCACAGTTGAGTGGAGAGTGGGATATGACTTTCTCACATACTCTGGTGCCTCACATTTGACCATGTGCCCTCGAGGGGGAGACCTGGTGGCTCTCAGAGGAAGAACAGCAGGTTACCAAGAAGAGACTTGATACCCTATGAGCATATACAGGGGGAGGTAATTCCCCTCAGGAACAGTCATAGGAGAGGGGAATAATGGGAAAATGGGAGGGAGGGAAGAATGGGAGGATACAAGGGATGGAATAACCATTGAGATGTAACAAGAATAAACTAATAAAAAAGTTTTAAAAAATATTAGAAATTCTATGACTGACATGCAATAAAGTTGAGGCTATGATGGGCAGAGGGTTTCTATCATAAATTCTGGTTGAATGCATGACATTATAGAACTAACAATGTTTCTGTTGTGTGCAAGTTCTCCTCACATGAAGGTTAACATTTCTTTAGCAGATATGTGAATATAACTGTCACTTAGGAAAATGTAAATGCAGCTGACATTAAGCTTCCATGTGGCCTAAATTAAGATTCTGTTTTAAAAATTGTTTCTTGTCCTATAATTATATTGTACAAACTTGTTTATTCCAGGAACATTTTATAATTATACTGTGACAGAAATGTCTAACCTTTGACTAATAATTTTTATAAATTGAAGTCCTGTACTCTAATTTTATTCAATATTTTTCTTATTGTCAAAGAGATACTTTACAATATATGATTTGCAAAGTACTACAGATTAAAACTTTGTAGAACTCTGTGACCTCAATCAAGAGGCTTAACATCTAAACATGTTTTGTTCTAACCTTTTAAAAATATTGATGTAATTGATATTTAATTTATTCTATTTAATTTTCAGTTAAAGTGATATACACATTTCACCATACTGTTAAATACTATTGCAAATACCATGCCAAAAACAAACAAACAAACAAATACCATGCCAATGATGTCTAATATTATTTTAAAGAAACTCTTTCAAATTCTAGTTAAACTTAAGCTTATCTTAGCAATTCTCCACCAGGCCATAATAAAAAGCACAAAATATACCTTGAAAATATTCACTATGTGTAAGCAAATATTTTATGTAAAGAGCCATAAGTAAACAATTTGGGCCTTAAAACTATGGAGCCTAGTGTTGCAGCTGCCAGGGAGCCAAAGCAAGAGTCCTAGTGCATGCACAAAAGTGCCTTCCACTGCAATTAGATAGTGTGAGGTGTCTGAGAGTGGCTTCACTCTACTGTAACCAGCCAATGTGCTGCCCATGTGTAGCTTCACTCCAAGATAATTTGCTGTGAGTGTGTGTGGACTCACTCTACTGTAATAAAGCATATGGGCATGGCTGTTGCTACTAGTACTAAACACTGTGCAAATGCATGTGTGTGGGAACATTCTACTGCAAATACAGCATGAGACACTCACATGCCTGCCTTCCAATGTAACTGGACAGTGTGATAATAGAGTTCATGTGCATGGCTGAATTTTAATGCAAATTTATTTAGGAAATTGATCTTAAACTTTGTATATGTGTCAAAAAGCTCTTTTGCTATGATTTATATTATTTTAAAATATGAGCATTATGTTTGGAGCTCAGGACATACAAACAGGTAGGTGGTGCTGAGATTTGGCTGGAGTTGCAGACCTGCTCTAGAGCTTTGATCTCAGAACTGTATCTGCTTGAGTCTGAGGAACTTCTGTGAACATACCCATACATGTCCTTATTTTCATAAGAAATGGCAAGTAGTTTTCATCTAATGATAAAATATTTAAAATAAAATTGACTAAGGAACCCTTTTGAATTCTATATAGAATTATACTTTGTCTTCTATATATGCATATTAAAATGCATGCTTATACATTCATAACATTATTCATTTTGACATCAAAACATTAATAGATATAAATTCCATTATACACAAAAGACCAGGTCCTCTACATCCCAAAAAGTAATACATTATACCTAAAGAAAAATTAACTTAAACTCCAAAAATATTTTGATATAATGATTATTCTAAGAAAGGTCTTCAGAATATGTATTTTTTTAATTTGTTCTTTTTGATTGCCTGGTGGCTTATGGTTGCCTAGTGGTGCTTTAATCTAAGCATTCCAGAGGCAGAGGCAGAGGCAGAGGCAGGTGGATCTTTGTGAGTTTGAAGTGATTTCTGGTCTTCATATTGAGTTCCAAGCTAGCCAGGGCTGCATAGTGAGACCCTGTCAAAAATATTGTTTAGGGGATTAATTTTTGTTTGTTTTTAAGTTATATTTTACAATTACCAGCATAAAAAGAAAATAGGTCAGCCTTCTTCACATAGCATTTTGGTTAATAAAATCATAAATGCCACACCTTTTAATACTTTCATCGTCTTCATTCTTCCACTTTCTCAACATACATACAAACACAAAGTCAGATAAGAGTGAAACCACCAGGTTTATACAGTACATGTAGACTTGAAATTTTCACTTATGTGCTTGTAGTTTTGAATTCACCAAACAAAATTAGATACAACTATGATCTATATAGATCAATTTATTGCCAACTTTATTATTGTTAATTAAAGCTGTCTTAAGAGAGCACACCTTGTGTGAGAGAGGACAATCCACCTCCGCCATTAACTGTACTTCTCAGTGGATAGGCATGGACAGAGCACCTTCATACTGTAGGCAGACACGGAGGGCTCCTTTCAGCAAAGGGAACACAGCGAGATCTGGGCAGCCAGCTCCCCAGCAGAGTAAATGAGAAGTGCTCCATGTGAGGGCTCTTTCCCATTTACTCCAATTACAGTGACTTGCGGTGGGGAATAGAACAAATAAACCTAGGGTGGGAAATTTTATCCTCAGTGCTTCCAAATTGGAGAAATTCATGCAAAAAGAGAGTATGTGGAAGGATAAAGCTTCCCTTACAGCATCTTTAATTCAAAAAAAAATGCAGTCTTGGTCTGTTTTCATTATTAGACATGCATGAAAATCATTGAATTGACAAGCAAGATAACAATTTTAGTTAATCTGTCATGGACCTGCTTTTCCAATACCGTCTGAAGTTGGCCAAGAAGCAAATCGTGGCCTGGATTGTAGTGACAATGAGAAGCTGAGGTTTTAAGGCTCAAATAATAGAACTCGCTTTACCTGTGACCCTCTGTTGTCCAGGCATGGATGAGGAGGTTGCCATAAGTACAGCCTACGGCTCTCCTCCATTGTGAGCCATCCATCCCCAGCCCTCTGTGCCACAGCCTGGGATGACAGCTTCAGGAACTCACTTTTTCTGAGTCTCTCTGCTAGTTAGCTTTTAAGACATAACTCTGAATTTTACCTGCAGTTTTCTAAAAATGATTGTGAATTCCCAGCCACCCTGTACACACCTCAAAGCATTTCCAGAGAGCTGTTTTCCTTTGTTCTCACATTGCCTTTCATCCGTAGCCATTACCCAGGCTCATTGCAGGCTGATAATACATGTCACTAGGAACCTAGTGGGAAATAGGTTTTAGCCTGCATTTTCTGTAGAACAGGAAAGGCTATTCATTAGAGAAGATGAGAGCAGTGGGTGGTGGTGTCCTGAGAGCCATGAGCACATCCAGCCTGTGTCCAGCTAGAAGAACAACGGAGTCAGGATGTCGCATCTCTGTCCTGGTTTGGTTTCTGTTGCTACCATAAACGCCATGATCAATCCTGAGCAACAAGTTTGCCTAATCTTCGAGAGTTAGAACAGATAAAAAAGGACATCTGCATTTTAAATGTTGATCTCCGCTTAGTAACATCATCATGATGAACAGGTCTTAAACTCTCAGAAGAGTTTGCAACTATTGGTTAGTGTCGTTGCCACTCTACAGGCTATAGTTGTATTGTTTTTAGTCACATTGTCCTGGGAAGTGGACTACACACCTCGTGTACACATGTCACTGCCACATTATTTTACATGAAGAGCCAGAAATTCAAACAAAACCTATTTTTTATGTCTTCTTTCCAATAACCATAGTAATCCAATGATAATTATAATAATCAAAAAACAAATATTGACTTGGATTGAGTGGACTTGTGTTCTCTTTTGAAGATAACTGGTTTACTTTGTACAGCTGCTAGCAGGTTGGCTTCAGGTGTGCAACAAACCTCTGCATTTATGGGTAGGACGTTGTTACCTGACAGGAATTAAAACCTGGAGAGGAATGCATTTTGTAGAGCTTTTTTTTTTTTTTTTTTTTTTTTTTGCTTTTTTTTTCTCTATTTTCAGAAAAATGCATCTGTAATAAAAGCCATCATTAAAAACAATCTTTTTGCCATGTGGATGAACAACACAAAATAAATGATATCTATTAAGTACACAGAACCTGAATTATAGTGAAGCATTTTTGCTATTATGTCATCTTAAAAGAAAAAGAAAAAAAAAAAATCAGTGTGTTCCTCCAAACCCAATTTTCCCATTTGTTAGATAGAGAACCAAAGCAAAAACAGAACAAACTAAGGAATTCAAAGCCCTCTCAGCTCCCAGACTTAGTGGCTCTGTGAAATTGAGATCACAGGCATGCTTTAAGTGAATGAGAACATAAAAAGAGCACCAAGAGGCTGAGTCTCAGTCCTGCCCGCCATCCCAGGAATCTCCCAGTAAGTCTCACAATGCTCTCCTGCCTCCTTGCCCTTTTTTTCCCATTTCTCCTTCTCTTCCTCTTTGCTGTGAGGGTTTAATATTTGATAAGGTGCTGCATGAAGTATTACTTAGCTGTCTAACTAATTTGTTGAGGAGTGGAAATGCTTTCCTGGGGAAGTGATCTCCCACTGTGTCAAGTGAGCACAATGGTAACAAGTGTAAGGCAGTCACTGGCATCTAATTTGAGCTGATCTGAAAGAAAACCTCTTCCATTCTTAGCTCCTTAGTTAACTTAGCTTGGATCTCAAAAGATCATACATTTGTATTGTGCATAGAAAAGCTCATTTAAATAAATTTGGTTAACAATGTAAAGCTGTTCTATTAAATATTTGCAAAATTTGATTTAGAGAGGCATTCAGATTTCCCAGTCTGAACACATGACGAATGCCTTCTTTGTGACTTAGTTCCCATGTGTAACACAGCAATGTTAAAATGAACTGAGCTTTTATACTCCATGTTCAAAACCCAGACACTGTGTACAGATATATGCCGGTTTAATTTTAACTTTTGAGACAGGCAATTTCCGTGACATAAAGTTCCAAGTCTATGAAAGGCTCTATGAGAGCCTCGTCACACTGTATTTTGTGTTTTCAGTAACGTCTATTTTATAAGTAAAATCTTGCTTGACTGGAACTCAGTGTAGATTTTGAGTAATTTCCAGTATTATAGAACTATTGTGGTGACAGATGACACACTTAACACACACATACTTAAATTTTTGTCACTTTCCTGTCTATCGATTTTGTATTTTCCATATACTTTCTTCCTGAAATTTTTTTGCATTTCTTTAACTGGTAATTTTAAGGTAACCTGGTACCTGTTATCAAATTTGTTCTATTAGTATAATATAAAAAATTCTACCTTGTAACTAATATTACAGCTGTCATGTTCTGCCATGTATGTGCTTACTAGGCATACTATTGTCAAAAGTCTATTGTTTTGTATAGTGTTACTGTCAACTGAGATTAAAATTCGGGGGTCCGTTTAAAAGTTCATGCCTATAACAAGGAGCGTATATGTCATAAGATGAATTCTTCCTGGTTTCCTGCCGCTATTCTCAGAGGTACCTGAGGTTGGGCCCTCCCCAGGTCTGTGAAGAGCTGGGAAAAGCCCTCTAGTAATCAAAAGTTGGCCCCGTGCTGCTTCGACCTCTGCAGACTCCAGAAGAGTCGGAGGGCTGCAGTGTCCACTATTTTTCAAGCAGAATGAAAAGATATTAAATGACAGTGAATCTGTATTTCGCACCCTTATCTATCAGCAAAACCCCTACCAGACTTGAACAAAGGTAGGGTTTTATAGTCTGTGCCTTAGTGTATCCACCCAGAGGAAGAGAAACAAGATTGTCTTGCAGGCTTCGTAGAAATCAAGGAAGCACTTCAGACGTGAAGGAAACATAATGGCACCCGTTGTGGAACGCTCCAAGGCTGGAGGCCACACGGTCTGCTTGGAGGGCCCTGATAAATCTGGTAGAGTAGGAATCCTTCACAAACTGCCATCAGTTTTGTGCAAACTACCTGCCAGAAAGGGGCACTGCTGGGCTCCAGCATGAGAACCAGTGTCAAGGTGTAACTTGTCAGACTGAGCTTCTGCTGTGGGTTCGAGGGAGACAGCCCACGCTGACATCTATGCAGCACAAGGTATAAGTTTAATGTTTCTAAGAGGATCAGAAATCACTTTAACTAAACTGATTGCAAATCCCATAATTCACAAAATTGGCTCTCATTAAACCCTTTCATTGAAAATGTTAAAGGCTTTTCTTTAAAGGACCAGAAATCATCTCTTCTTTCATTCGTGTGATTAATGAAGTTTTAGATCGTAAGCCAGAAGGGACTCTGCCCATCAATGTGAGGAATGTAGAAATAAATGTTATTTGGCTAGCCTGCTACAAGCTCAGAGAAGAATATGTGGTTGGTTGGAAAACCTGATTTATTGTGTTTTGCTGACTGGCTGAAGTTCCTCACTTTTTTTTTAACCTGGAGTTGTTATTAAGTGGATTATGGATTTTAGAAGAACTGTTCTGTGGGCAGTGTTAAATATTATATAAACTAATTCTATAAACTAAATACAGTACTCCTTTGATTGCAGCTTCCAATACTATCCATATATTACAGAAGTAGAAAGTATTTCTTAAAGTTTTGGTTGTCTTTTCGAAACAGGGTTTCTCTATGTGTAGCCCTGGCTGTCCTGGAACTTGCTTTGTACACCAGGCTGGCCTGGGATGCACAGAGATTAGCCTGCCTCTGCCTCCCAAGAGCTGGGATTAAAGGCGTATGCCACCAACACTTGGCTATTTCTTAAATTTAAAGGCATATTTATTTTTAGTAGGAGATAATTTTGTTTGATGTTCTATATTATACTTTTTAATAATTATACAATGTTAGGATTGGCCAACTACAGCATAATGATTGGAACACTGAGCAACATTCTAACTTCATGGAATAGAAATTAGTTGGCTTGTCTCTAGAACAATGGCTAAAGTGAATATATGTGTCACTTGTTTATGGTAACCTAATGGAATAAGGATTGACTTTGCTCATCATTCATTAGTAGTGAAATTAGTTTAAAATATTGAGAAAATGGAGTGTGTGCCTTGTTTATTTAGTGCTCACCTCCTTGCCTCTCTATGACTTATAGCCCTGAGATCACTGATGGAAAGGCCACAGCATCTCTTTGCGATTCTGCTTCCACAGCCCATGGCAACTTCCTCTGATGCACCTGTCTTGGTGAGGGTTATCCATTGATTAATGTGTGATGCAGACACAGCCCTCCCTGGTAATAAGCCTGCTCCTTCCTCAGTAGTCTTAGTGTCTGGCAATGGCATATGACACTTTTGGCGAGCAAGTTTGTATTTGTCATTAGGTGCTAGAGAAGCAGTTAGGAACTCTGTTGGAAGGGGCAGATCAATGATTATCCAGCACTACTCAAATCAGCCACTAGCAGGCAGTAGTTATGAATACGAATATCCTTTCCATCTTGGAAGGATGACCAAAAACAAAAATTAAAAACACAACATGAGCAATAGCTTTCTGAAATTTTACACATTGCTATCTGACTATCTGAGGACATGCAAAGATAGAGAGCACTTGCCTAGTGTGTCTTATATTTGTCCTGATACACGACTCACTAGGAGCAGGGGTTGCATTGTCCCTGTTAAACACTGAGCCTGTGTGGTATTAAAGAAGTCAGCTCTCTAAGCTTGTTCCTTGTCCTTAACAAGACGTGATTCTAAGATTCCTGAAAAGGCCTCAAAGAGACTTAAACAACCCAGTAGCTGGATTTGCTTTCCTAAACCATCTTTTCCATGAATGACCAAGCAAGAACACAGGGAGTGGGCAGACAGGTCCAAATCACACCTTCTGAAATGTTCGTTGTTCCCTTTGTAATGATGAACTAAAAGAAATCCGAGAAGAGGTTAGGACCTAAAGACCCAGTACCCTTAAGGACAAGATCCTTCTTGTCTTGAAAGTTGCTTATACACCACTGGATTAAAAATCAAGGGTAGTATGAACCCCATGAGTTGTTAGAGTCTTTTCCTTCTGAAAGCCTCAAGAGTCTGATGAAATGTTACACTCATTCCTTTGTGAGAATTATGATTTAATTGTTTCAGTTAATGGTTTTTATCATGGCACCATTCTAAAAGTAATCTCCCATGAAACCATACCAAGGGCCTTGTTCTTTCGTTGTTGTTGTTGATTTTTTTTTCTTCTCATCTCCACTAAATAAATTAACAGATGGAAAGGTCTAGTCAGCTGCTCTGTTTCATGGGAGAGTACTTCATTGCTCTCAGGAGAATTTATGTTTGAACCCTCCACGCAAAACATTGAGCTGCCAACAATCTGGGCTTACAAGGAAGGAGTCCCTTGAGACTAATATCAAACATTCCACCACAATTCTCTGTTGCTTGTTTTAGGTTATTTTTTGATTGATGTCCCAAAGTTCTGACTTTGGTTATTTAAAGATTTTTTACTTGTTTTGCTTGCCTTTTTCTCAGTGTCATTTTGAGAAATAGCTACTTCTTCAAATGTGAACCATAATTCTAGCTATAGGTTACCATGACTTTCCTGTTTTTATATCTATTTGATCTCTGGTGGGATCCTAAGCAACCAATAGAATTCTTATTTTGGAGTTTAAAAAACAAGGGCCAGAAAAATCCAGTGAATTCTGTAATAACAAATTAAAAGCTTGCACTAAAGTAAGTGATGTGAGGATCTTCAGCTTCTGATTTCCAAGCCAGCATTCCTCTCATGTTTTTGGCTACCACAAATAATCAAGTTAGGAACTGCATATAGGTTTTCCCATCCTCAGAAGCAAGGAAAAACATGAAAGACAAACCTACAGGTAGAAACTAGTTACTAGGTTTTCTAATTTTTTTATATCCGTGTGTGTGTGTGTGTGTGTGTGTGTGTGTGTGTGTGTGTGTGTGTGTGTGTGTACCGGCAAGCCACAAGTACATGGGGAAGTCAGAGGACAACTTTCGTGGAGGGAACTCTCTCCTTTCCCTTTATGACCCAAGTTTAGGTCATAAAGCCTATATGGCCTTTTACTGCTGAGGAAGATATTCTTGAACTCTGGGGAACTGCATTCACCCACAGACAGAAAGCAGAGATGTAAAGTGTTTGGCTTTACTCAGTAGAGTACATGTGTAAGAGGTGCAGAGAAGAGGTGAGAGCACCAGAAGCATGGCCTGAGCAAGCACAGGGTGTCCATAGCTATGCAGTGTAGATGGTCTCTCCCACCCTCTGTAGAGAACAGTGCACATTGTATCTTGATATCTTGATTAGGGATGTATAGAAATGCTCTTGGCTGCTCACTTATGCCTCCCTGCCTGCCCTTCCAGCCATTTCTCAGAATTAAAACCTTAAATGAGAAAATGGCTACAAGTAAATCCAATGAAGTACAATTTAAATTAAGAACCGTCATCTACTCTCCTCCAAGTTTCAGACATGAAGCAGACAAATTTCCGACTTCAACATTTTTAAATATTGTTTTCCAAAAGCACGTTTAAAGTGTTCCCCTGGATCTTATTTGAATCATGTTTATCCCTAAATAAATCTAAAACAAATGAATCAATGAAACTAGACTAGTCCAATAGCATCCTCAAAAAGTATCTTGGGGGAAAAAAAAAGATAAAAATTGAGTCAGAAATTCCAGCAGAGTCTAAAGGGTGTATCTATTTGTATCTAAAACAGTGGTTCTCAGTCTTCCTAACACTGCGATCATTTCATACAGTTCTTCATTGTGTGCTAATCCCCAAACATAAAATTGTTTTGTTGCTACTTCATAACTGTAATTTTGTTATTGCCATGAATTGCTGTGTAAATATATGATATGCAACACCTGTGTGGGTCATAACCACAGACTGAGAACAGCTGATCTACATGAAAGTAAGTTATGAGCATCTATGCAGTAAAACTTGCAAACCATGCATTAGAGAAGAAAGTCATCTGAAATGCCATTTGCTGTACATTCTTCATGGAAAGCATGCAATCACTGTGATTATTTTTAAACAGTATCACCACCTCCATGGTGAATACAAAGCTCTAATCAAATCAATGGGGTTAACTTATAATTGGATTTAGAATAGAGAATATGCGATAATTCAACTCCTTCAAGCTAGAACATAATAAGATAAACATTCCTTAAAACCACAGAGCTATTGTTCAAATACAAAGGGTGAACATTATTTCAACTCCATCATAAAAAAGTAAAAGCTTTCTTTCTTTATAATCTTGCATCTATCTCTGATTTAAAAAAAAGTAAAAACACATATATAATAGCTCTCAGTTTTTACAACACTGAATTGGCTAACATTTTGCATATTGGAATTAAGTTCTTTGAGCAGTTGTAGTGTAGCTCACTACACTAGTGCTAACAGAAGAGAGGGACCACAGAGAAAAGAGGGGAGGAAGAGCAGAGAGAGAAGGAACTAGGAGACAGTGGGAGAGAACATAGTGGCTCTCTCCCTGTCTTTGCATCCACAGCTGTTCTTTCAGTAGATGATTCTTCTGTTCAGTCAACAAACTTATCCACATCTTCCCTGATAACACAAACCCTCCCCTGAGTACGATAGGTAAGCAAAGCCCTTCCCAAAATGTGTCAAAACTTGTCAACCTAACACTGTTGCTTAGGTCACACCTCCAGATGTGTGGGTTTGTTTCTGAGCCTCCTCCTGTCCCAGCGTTCTGTGTTGCTAAAGCTGTGTTTGTGCCACACTGTGTGTTGCAGTAGCTCTGCCCTGGCCTGACATCTGACTCTGAAAGCATTTCTGCCTTGTGATTGAACGTAATTTGATTATTCTCAGGCTTTGCATTCCTGTGTGGGTTCTACAACAAGCTCATAAACCCCACCAAAAACAGCCCAATGGTGCTTTAGTTTGACCTTTAGAGCAAGTAGAGAAAAAAAATTCCACATTAGAAGGAGTCTTCAATTCCATGGACATCTTATATCTCTCAACGCTTTTATAACTTTCTATGTAATGGTTTATTTCACAGTAACTGGAGGGATGTGATGTTTATTGTCTGACTATTGCCATTGAGTGTTAATAGGATATATTTTTTTCACCTATACATTTTATCCATTCTTATAACCTGAAGACATAACAGAATCCTTGATTACCCAGTCAGATCAACTATAAACAATTTTCTTTAAAGCAGCAGATAATGAAGCCAGGGAAGTAGGATTACCAAGCTACCAAGATGTGGAGAAGTTTATTGACTGAACAGAAGAATCATCTAATGTAAAAACAGCTGTGGATGCAAAGACAGGGAGAGAGCCACTATGCTCTCTCCCACTGTCTCCTAGTTCCTTCTCTCCTTTGCTCTTCCTCCCCTCTTTTCACTTTGATGCAGTCTGTGCTTCTTGGTGAAACCAATAGAAGTAACGCCCCCAGGACTTCACTGCTTGTTTCTATTCCCTTAGCAAGTGTTAGTTCTCACCTACTGGCATGTCCCTTTTTACTTCCCTAGTTTTTTGGTAGTTCCTCCAGGTTATATACTCACATCTGAAGGTTTGCAACTAAGAACTACAAGTAATAATGCAAATGCAGTGGTTTGTTTTGGTTTTTTTTCGGGGGGGGGTTGTTTTTGTTTGCTTTTGGTTTTGGTTTTGTTTCTTTTTTGTTTTGTTTTTGTAAAAAGAATGCTTAAATCAAATTCTTCATCACAATGACTTTTATTTTTTTGAGACAGAAGTTTTTCTGTGCAGCCTTGGCTGCCCTGGCTTTGCTTTGTAGACCAGGCTGGCCTTGAAGTCACAGAGATTTGCCTGCTCCACTTCCCTGAATGCTGGCATTAAAGGTGTGTACCACCACACCAGGCTTATTAATTTGATTTTTTGAACCACTGTTTGTTTATTTGTGACTGCATGTTTCCCAATGTCTTTCCTTCCTGTTCTTTCTTTCTTTCTTTCTTTTTTTTTTTTTTTTTTTTTTTTAATCTTCATTTTATTCTGACTTTGGAATTTTTCAGACCTGGACGACATAGAAATTCTCAAAAATATTCTTGTGTTCAAGCCATGTTTTTTTTTTTTTTTTTAATATTCTTGGAGAACTTATTTGGTGCCCATAATTTTCTACACTTTCAGCAATGATCGCCTTTGCAATTAAACTTTACTCTGGGCTGGAGAGATGGCTCAGTGGTTAAGAGCGCTGTCTGCTCTTCCAGAGGTTCAAAGTTCAATTCCCAGCAATCACATGGTGGCTCACAACCATCTATAATGAGATCTTGTGGACACATGCCGGCAGAACATTGTATACATAATAAAATTAATAAATAAAATTTAAAAACTTTACTCTGAAATCTGGCATCAATACACACACATATGTATACACACATATATTACACACACACAGATACACACATACATATTACACACAGATATATACACACATATATTCTAAGTAAGACATCACCTCCAGCCTCAGCACCTCAAGTGCTTCGATCTTTCCCATGCCTCACAGAGTTCCAGCAGGAGATACCTGAATGTGCTATTGATTTACTTCTCCTACTATCTAAAATTCTATCTCACTCTCTCACCTCTGTTCTCCATTTTATCAAACTACACTTGCGGCCTGTGTGTGATAGACTATTATTTACACTATGTAAACAAACTATCCATTGCTCCAATGATGAAACTGATTAATGGCACATTTCTCAGAACATATCCAGGCTGTAGCAAAATATGATTGTATAAATCATATATAATCCTATGTAATTCAATATATGTATGTTTTATGGAATAAATGTGAATTTATTTATGTTTTATTCTAAGTTTTCCATTATAAATTTTTCTTATGTAAAAGATCTCATTGAATCTCTTTTATATCCCCTCCAAACACATTAACAACTTTTTATAATGAAGATGCAATATTTATCAGTTAAGTGAGAATAAAGATTCCAATTGATTTTCTTAAAGTACCTTTTAATCACTAATCCTGCCTATCACTATCATTAAATTTTCATAACTGTTACCTAGAAGCATGCCACTTATCTATTATAAGAAAAAGTTTGACGGTAGACTGCATCTTAAAGCAATGAAGCTCTTGGCTTCAGTTAGACTTTCCAAATTTTTCCACTAACATTGTCATCTCCTACCTTGCAAGCCACATGCCATACATTTCTTGTCCTTGTCCTTGAGTGCCCCATGTGTATAAATGTACTTCCCAATCGCATTCACCCATTGTAAATGCCCTTCCCCATAAACTCTAGGACAGAGAGGCTCGTGCTGCCTAAGACACCAGACTCCAGTTTTTAAAAAGTGTAGATTTGAGCTCTTAGAGGCTGCATTTCTTCATCCAAATGATCTTAGCTTCAGTTTCTTCACCTGCAAAATGAGAAAACTCATAATAGACTTTGGGAGATCATTGTGAAAATGAGAAGAAGCTATGCACATAGCTCAAAATAGTATGCAGCTTTCAGGATGCTGGACCATACCTCGTTGGTGATGTTTCTGTTACACCAAGGATGATACTGATGATTACCCTCTGCCTGTGCCCAGGTCTATTCTTCCCCATGATTCAGAAGTCAGCCCGCCCTTCTCCCACCAATTTCCCCCTCTAATTCCACCACCATTGCTGCCATTTACAGCCAAAAGCTAGGTATAGCACTTAGAAAACTGACTAGGTGTCCTGAATGGATAGTAACCATTCACAGCCTCCAATCCACTTGCCAGCATCAAAGCATGCCGTGAGATACTGTTGCCAGGCAAACTCCAGCTATGGTATCTACAAAAACAAGAACACTGCCAAAGTCAGTTGTGGTCTGTGGTCAGCTCAGGCTCCATGTGGGACCTCTAGTAACAGGAGAGGGGACTATCCCTGTTGCCTGCATTTTGATCACTTCCCTCTGGTGGGACTGCTTTGCCAGGCCACAGGAGCAAATGACATGGGACTTGATGAGTTGGGGAGGGTGGGTGGGTGGGTGGGACTTCCTTTTCTGAAGAGTAGGAGAAGGGGACAATGGGAGACAAAGGAAGGAGTGTGGGACTGGAAGGAGAATAGGGAGAGGGCTATGACCAGGATGTAAAGTTAATTAATTAATTAAAAAAATACTACCAAAGTCAAATTTGATGAACCAATGAATTTATTGGAGTTGCTCACAGGAATATAGGTGAGAGGTTACTTACAGGAGCAGAAATTACTCCAAGACAACTGCATCACCAAAGCCCACCCCTGCATCGGCCACATCGCAGGAACACTGGGGCCCTAGAGTACACTCCACAACTTGCAAATATCTGCTGTTTAGAGTATCTCTTCCAAGAAGTTGGCCTTATCTGAGTCTCTTCTAGGCAGCTTAGATTATCTGAGAGTCTTTAATACTTGGGAATCAAGGCTAGAGAGATAACTCAATGGTTAAGGGTGACACCTGCTCTTCCAGAGGACCTGAGTTCAATTCCCAGCAACCACATGGTAGCTCCCAGCCATCTATAAACTGATCTGATGCCCTCTTCTGCAGACAAAGCACTCATATACAATAAATAAAACAAATAAACTTTTAAAAAATATTTGGGGAGCCGGGCGTGGTGGCGCACGCCTTTAATCCCAGCACTTGGAAGGCAGAGGCAGGCGGATCGCTGTGAGTTCGAGGCCAACCTGGTCTACAAAGCGAGTCCAGGACAGCCAAGGCTACACAGAGAGACCTTGTCTCAAAAAAAACAAAAAACAAAAAAAAATATTTGGGAATCAAAGGGTCTGGTGAATCTGGTCCATTGCAAGGATTTCCTGAAGCTTCATAGTTATTTACTTCTGAGATTTTAAGGGGCTTCCTTGTAGAGTGGAATTTACCAACTCAACAGAAATTGCTATGCAACAAAAGTAGGGACATTGCTTTCATTATGCATCTACCTTCCAGGTTCCTAGTTAGCAGGGCTACATGAATCTCCTAACACTCACTCACTGGAAGAGGATTCAGGAGATAACTTTGGTTGACCAATGTTTCTACCAACAGGAGACTAGAGCACAGTTGGCCAGCTATAGTATGCCCATCACTCCCATGCAGATGCAGCTTCCTCAAGTCATTTCTGAAGCTTTGATGGCTGAAAATAACTGCTCTGTCTCCCTCCTTGAGGAGATCATTTTCAGCTGGACAGTAGACCATGTGATAAATGAAAACTACTTATCTCCAGTCGTACCCCTAGAAATTCTGATTTGGATTAAGGAGACAGTTTGGACATTCAAAACTTTATCACATATAGAACATTACTTTAATTATTGTCACTTTTCATTTCTATTTCTTCCTAATTTTATTCAAATGTTTATTAAAAATAATGTTCTAGCCTTCTTAGTAGGTTACATGTATGCTCTCTGCCAATGAGAGGTTTCGTATGTTTTTATATGGCCTTTCAATTTTTAGCTGTTTTTTTTTTAACATACTTTACATACTTATTGAACTCATAGATAAATTAAAGGTGTGTAAATGCCTTGTGAGCATTTTAAGGACCTCAAGAATGGGAGCCGATCCGCACTGCCCTCCCCCTTAGCATGTCCCATCAAGTATACCTGCGGTAAAGCTCTTGGTTCAGCTCAGCAGAGTAAACTATAAGTAGACATGCTGCTCACAACTTTAGCCTTCTTATCAAATCCTCCCTAAAAAATGTAACTTGACAGAAAAATATTCATTTGAAAAGTAGCACCTAGAAACAGCATCCTCAGCTGGGAAACTCACATGCTTTTATGTACAAATTTAAAATCTAAAGGAAGAATATGAAAAAAAAAAAACCCTGTTTATGTTCCGATGCTGTGTGATATATCATTTCACTTCTAATGCAATCTTTAAACCTGTAGTGTATGTATAAGGATAAAAGCTTAAGTTTATATTGACTGTGGGAATGAATTTGAAAGCCTACCACAAATGTCTTAATTATATACCACACATAAATGACTAGCGGCGCATACCTACAGGTTTTGAACATATCCTGTGGGGACGCGTTATTGACACTAATAGTTCTTTTTTTTTTTTTTTTTTTTTTTTTTTTATTAATTTATTCTTGTTACATCTCAATGTTTATCCCATCCCTTGTATCCTCCCATTCCTCCCCCCCCCCATTTTCCCATTATTCCCCTCCCCTATGACTGTTCCTGAGGGGGATTACGTCCCCCTATATATTCTCATAGGGTATCAAGTCTCTTCTTGGCTACTTGCTGTCCTTCCTCTGAGTGCCACCAGGTCTCCCCCTCTAGGGGACATGGTCAAATGTGAGGCACCAGAGTATGTGAGAAAGTCGTATCACACTCTCCACTCAACTGTGGAGAATATTCTGACCATTGGCTAGATCTGGGAAGGGGTTTAAAGTTTACCTCCTGTATTGTCCTTGGCTGGTGCCTTAGTTTGAGCGGGACCCCTGGGCCCAAATCTGCCTATCATATTGTTCTACTTGTAGATTTCTAGGACCCTCTGGATCCTTTTATTTTGCTGTTCTCCCATGCGTCTCTCATTTAGAGTCCCAATAGGATGCCTTCCCCTCTGTCCCAGTTTCCTGGTAAGTGAAGGCTTTCGTGGGACATGCCCCTTGGGCTAGTATGCAGATATAAGTGAGTATATACCATTTGATTCTTTCTGCTTCTGGGTTAACTCACTCATTATGATCATTTCTAGTTCAATCCATTTATCCACAAATTTCGGGAATTCCTTGTTTTTAATAGCTGAGTAGTATTCCATAGTGTATATGTACCACAGTTTCTTTATCCACTCTTCTACTGAGGGACACTTAGGCTGTTTCCATGTTCTGGCTATTATGAATAAGGCTGCTATGAACATGGTTGAGCAAATTTTCTTGTTGTGTGCTGGAGCATCTTCTGGGTATATTCCAAGGAGTGGAATAGCTGGGTCTTGAGGAAGCCCTATTCCCATTTTTCTGAGATAGCACCAGATAGATTTCCAAAGTGGCTGTACTAGTTTGCATTCCCACCAGCAATGAAGGAGTGTTCCTCTCTCCCCACATCCTCGCCAGCATGTGGTGTCGCTTGAATTTTTGATCTTAGCCATTCTGATGGGTGTAAGATGGAATCTCAGAGTTGTTTTGATTTGCATTTCCCTGATGACTAAGGAGGTTGAGCATTTCTTTAAGTGTTTCTCAGCCATTTGATACTCCTCTGTTGAGAATTCTCTGTTTAGTTCCAAGCCCCATTTCTCAATTGGGTTATTCGGTTTGGTGGTGTTTAATTTCTTGAGTTCTTTATATATTTTGGATATTAGACCTTTGTCAGATGTCGGGTTGGTGAAGATTTTTTCCCAGTCTGTAGGCTGTCGCTTTGTTCTCTTGACAGTGTCTCCTGCCTTACAGAAGCTTCTCAGCCTCATGAGGTCCCATTTATTAATGGTTGACATTAAGGCCTGGGCCGTTGGTGTTCTGTTCAGGAAGTTGTCTCCTGTGCCAATATGTTCCAGGCTCTTTCCCACTTTTTCTTCTAAGTGAGTTAGTGTCTCTGGTTTTATGTTGAGGTCTTTAATCCACTTGGATTTGAGTTTTGTGCAAGGTGACAAATATAGGTCCAGTTTCATTTTTTTACACATAGACCTCCAGTTAGACCAGCACCATTTGTTGAAGATGCTATCCTTTTTCCATTGAATGGATTTGGCTTCTTTGTCAAAAATCAAGTGACCATATGTGTGTGGATTCATATCTGGGTCTTCGATTCGATTCCACTGATCAACCAGCCTGTTGCTGTGCCAGTACCATGCTGTTTTAAGTACTATTGCTTTATAGTACAGTTTGAGATCAGGTATGGAGATTCCTCCGGAGCATCTTTTATTGTACAAGATTGCTTTAGCTATTCCGGGTTTTTTGTTTTTCCATATGAAGCTCAGAATTGAACTTTCAATGTCTTTAAAAAATTGTGTAGTTATTTTGATAGGGATTGCATTGAATCTATAGATTGCTTTTGGTAGGATGGCCATTTTTACTATGTTAATTCTCCCGATCCATGAGCAAGGAAGATCACGCCATCTTCTCAGGTCATCTTCAATCTCTTTCTTCAGAGTTTTGAAATTTTTTTCATACAAGTCCTTCACTTGCTTAGTTAGGGTAACTCCTAGATATTTTATATTGCTTGTGGCTAATGTGAAGGGTGTGGTTTTCCTAATTTCTTCCTCTGCAAGCTTGTCATTTGTGTATAGGAAGGCTACAGACTTTTTTGAGTTAATTTTGTATCCAGCCAATTTGCTGAAGGTGTTTATCAGCTTTAGGAGTTCTCTGGTGGAGTTTTGAGGGTCACTTATGTACACTATCATATCATCTGCAAAGAGGGATAATTTGACTTCCTCCTTTCCCATTTGGATCCCCTTGATCTCCTTTTGTTGTCTTATTGCTCTGGCTAGAACTTCGAGTACTATATTGAAGAGATATGGAGAGAGTGGGCAGCCTTGCCTTGTTCCCGATTTGAGAGGAATTTCCTTGAGTATCTCACCATTTACTTTGATTTTGGCTATTGGCTTGCTGTATATAGCCTTTATTATGTTGAGGAAAGTGCCTTGTATCCCCGATCTCTCTAAAACTTTAAACATGAATGGGTGTTGAATTTTATCAAATGCTTTCTCTGCATCCAAGGAGATAATCATGTGGTTTTTTATTTTCAGTTTGTTTATATGATGGATTACATTGATGGATTTCCGTATATTAAACCATCCCTGCATGCCTGGAATGAAGCCTACTTGGTCATGATGAATGATATCTTTGATGTGCTCCTGTATTCGTTTTGCAAGTATTTTATTTAGTATTTTTGCATCTATGTTCATAAGAGAAATTGGTCTGAAATTCTCTTTCTTTGTTGAGTCTTTGTGAGGTTTAGGTATCAATGAGACTATGGCCTCATAGAATGAATTTGGTAATTTTCCATCCATTTCTATCTTTTGGAGTAGCTTGAAGAGTATCGGTATTAGCTCGCCCTTAAAGGTCTGGTAGAATTCTGCACTGAAACCATCTGGCCCTGGGCTTTTTTTGGTTGGGAGACCATCGATGATTGCTTCTATTTCTGTCGGGGAAATGGGACTATTTAACTTGTTTATCTGTTCTTCACTCAACTTTGGCAAGTGAACTTGATCAAGAAAATCGTCCATTTCCCTTAGATTTTCAAATTTTGTGGCGTATATGCCTTCAAAGTAGGATCTTATGATTCTTTGAATTTCTTCAGTGTCTGTTGTTATGTCTCCCTTTTCATTTCTGATTTTGTTGATTTCAATACTGTCTCTCTGCCTTTTAGTTAGTTTGGCTAATGGTCTGTCTATCTTGTTGATTTTCTCAAAGAACCAGCTTTTGGTTTTGTTGATTCTTTGGACTGTTTTCTTAGTTTCTAATTTGTTAATTTCAGCCCTGAGTTTGATAATTTCCAGGCGTCTACTCCTCTTGGGTGTTTCTGCTTCTTTTTTTTCTAGGGCTTCCAGTTGTGTTGTTAAGATGCTTATGTGCGATGTTTCCAATTTCTTTTTAAAGGCACTTAGTGCTATGAATTTTCCTCTTAGCACTGCTTTCAATGTATCCCACAAATTTGGGTATGTTGTTTCTTCATTTTCATTGAATTTCAGAAACTCCTTGATTTCTTTCTTTATTTCTTCCCTGACCCAGGTGTCATTTAGCAGAGAGTTGTTTAGTTTCCACAAACGTGTAGGCTTTTTGTTATTTCTGTTGTTGTTGAATTGCAGCCTAAGAGCATGGTGATCTGATAGGATACAAGGTATTATTTCAATCCTCTTGTATCTGTTGAGGCTTGCTTTGTGACCTACGATGTGATCAATTTTGGAGAAGGTTCCATGGGGTGCAGAGAAGAAGGTGTATTCTTTCTTGTTTGGGTGAAAGGTTCTATAGATATCTGTTAGATCCATTTGACCCATGGCATTGGTTAATGATGTTATTTCTCGGCTTAGTTTCTGTTTCAATGACTTATCCTTCAGTGAGAGTGGGGTGTTGAAGTCTCCCACTATTATTGTGTGGGGATCGATGTGTGGTTTGAGCTTTTTTAGGAGATCTTTTACATATGTGGGTGCCCTTGTATTGGGAGCATAGATGTTCAGAATTGTGATGTCATCTTGGTTGACTTTACCTTTGATAAGTATGAAGTGTCCTTCCTCATCCCTTTTGATTAATTTTGGTTGAAAGTCTATTTTGTTCGATACTAAAATGGCTACACCTGCTTGCTTCTTGTGACCATTTGCTTGGAATATTTTTTTCCAACCTTTTACCCTGAGGTAATGCCTTTCATTATGGGTGAGATGTGTTTCTTGGATGCAGAAGAATGTTGGGTCTTGTTTATGTACCCATTCGGTTAGTCTGTGTCTTTTTATTGGAGAATTGAGGCCATTGATGTTAAGAGATATTAATGACCAGTGACTGTTAAGAGTCTTAATTTTGATGTTGTTTCCAGTCGAGCGTTTGTGTAGTTGTGTTTTTGCCATGGGATAGTTATCTATTTCCTGGGTAGTTTTGGTTGTAGCTTGACCCTTTGGGATGGAGTTTTCCTTCTAGTACCTTCTGTAAAGCTGGGTTTGTGGATAGGTACTGTTTGAATTTGTTTTTGTCATGGAATATTTTGTTTTCTCCATCAATGGTTATTGATAATTTTGCTGGGTAAAGTAGTCTGGCCTGGCATCTGTGTTCTCTTAGGGTTTGCAGGATCTCTGTCCAGGACCTTCTGGCTTTTATGGTCTCTGCTGAGAAGTCAGGTGTAATTCTGATAGGTTTACCATTAAATGTTATTTGGCCCTTTTCCCTTGCAGCTTTTAATATTTTTTCTTTGTTCTGCATGTTTTGTGTTTTGATTATTATGTGGCGGGCAGTTTTTCTTTTCTGGTCAATTCTATTTGGTGTTCTGTAGGCCTCTTGTATGTTTATAGGCATCTCTTTCTTTAGATTGGGGAAATTTTCTTCTATGATTTTGTTGAGAATAGTTTCTGGGCCCTGGAGCCTGATGTCTTCTCTTTCTTCAATGCCTATTATCCGCAAATTTCTTCTTTTCATGGTGTCCTTAATTTCTTGGATGTTTTGTGTCAGGAGTTTTCCAGATTTGGCATTTTCTTTAATGGTTGATTCAATATCTGTGATTGTATCTTCTAGCCCTGAGATTCGTTCTTCCATCTCTTGGATTCTGTTAGAAAAGCTCACCTCTGTGTTGCTCGCCTTCTTCTCTGAGGTCTCACGTTCTCGTTTTTCTTCTGTCTGTGTGTTTATCATTGAATCCATTTTCATTTTCAGATCTTGAACTGATTTTTTGATTTCTTTCATCTGATTTTTTGTATATTCCTGAGTTTCTTCCATTGCCTCTTTATAGGTCTTCAGAGCTTGAACCGTTTTAGCTATTTCTTTCATCTGGTTGTTTGCATTTTCCTGCAATTTTTCCAGTTCCACTCTATGTGCTTCTTTTATGTCTCTCACCTGTTTGTCTGCGTCTTCCTGCATTTGATTACGAATTTTATTTGTTTCCTCCATTATCATCCTCATTACTAAGGATTTGAGGTCATTTTCTTGTATTTCCGTTGTATTTGAGTTCTCTGGGTGGTTTTCTTTGGGATAGCTGGAAACTGGAGACGCCATGTTGTTTTGGGGTTTTTTGCGTATGCTTTTTCGTTGTCCTTTAGACATCTTGCCGTCTTTGTTTTTGTTGGGTAGCTTCCAGAGTTGAATGGAGGGTGTCTGATGATAGATTCACTTGTTTTCTTACGATTTCCCTAGGCTGCGAGCTCAAAGCTTCACTGGTGTGGATGTTAGGAGGTTAGCCCTGTTGTTCTGGTTTCTCACAGCCAGTGATCCTCCGTCCCTCTCTGCTGTGGATCCTGCAATTGTTCTGGGTCTCTGAATGAGCGTTGGGTCAGGCCAAGGTATCCACAGCCTTCTGTGTTCCCTGCCAAGTCCAGCCAGGAGCACTGGGACCGAACCACGGGCAGAACTCAGCTAGATTCTCAGGGCCAGAACCGTCTGCCAAGCTCAGCTAGGGATTTTGGGCCCAAAATGCACACAGGGCCCAGCCAGAATTTTTGGGCTGGGACTACGCACCAAGCTCCACTAGGGCCTTTTGGCCCAAAGTGCGTGCTGTGGTCAGTTATTGACTCAGGGCCCGAACTGACCACCAATCTCAGCCAGGAATTCTGGATTCAAACTGTACACTGTGTCCAACCAGAGTCTTAGAGCTGGTGGAACCGAGAGCTCTGTCCAGCCTGTGCCACAGCAGGAGAACTGCGGCTGCTCTGAGTTAGCGCCAGTAGTGGAACAAGTGCTCCACCCGGACTGTGTCACCGCAGGGGAGCTGCCGCTGAGCTGAGGTGGTGCCTAGGATGGAACCGCGCACGTCACCAAGCCTGCGCCACAGCAGGAGAACTGCGGCTGCTCTGAGTTAGCGCCAGTGGTGGGACAAGTGCTCCGCCCAGACTGTGTCCCCGCAGGGGAGCTGCCGCTGAGCTGAGGTGGTGCCTAGGATGGAACCGAGCACGTCACCAAGCCTGCGCCACAGCAGGAGAACTGCGGCTGCTCTGAGTTAGCGCCAGTGGTGGAACAAGTGCTCCGCCCGGACTGTGTCCCCGCAGGGGAGCTGCCGCTGAGCTGAGGTGGTGCCTAGGATGGAACCGAGCACGTCACCAAGCCTGCGCCACAGCAGGAGAACTGCGGCTGCTCTGAGTTAGCGCCAGTGGTGGGACAAGTGCTCCGCCCAGACTGTGTCCCCGCAGGGGAGCTGCCGCTGAGCTGAGGTGGTGCCTAGGATGGAACCGAGCACGTCACCAAGCCTGCGCCACAGCAGGAGAACTGCGGCTGCTCTGAGTTAGCGCCTGTGGTGAAACCAAGTGCTCCGCCCAGACTGTGTCACCGCAGGGGAGCTGCCGCTGAGCTGAGGTAGTGCCTAGTGTGGAGCAGCGTGCTCAACTACGCCTGCGCCACAGCAGGGGAGCTATGGCCACGCTGAGTTAGTGCCTCAGGCAGAATTGTTTGCTGGGCCGGGCCAGTACCCGGGACTCTGGGGCCGAACTGTCCGCCGAGTCCAGTCTGAGTCCAAAGGCTCCACGCGACCCAAATCCTGCCCCGAGTCCCCTCTCCCGCAGCAATTCCCACCAGCCACCACACCAATCGCCTCCACCGGAAGGCTATGAGCTGCAAACCTCAGCCGCCGCTGCTGGTGCCGCTGGTGCTGCCGCCTCTGCCGCTGCCGCTCCGATCAGAGAAAAACCACGCTCCTCCCGTGTGCAGGGGCACGCAGGTCCTCCGCACCCTGGTCCCTCCGAACCGTGGAGCACTCCCGCTGTCGTGATGTTCGGACCTCGGTGTTCCTGGCTCAGAAATCTGTGCAATTCCCTGAATTGTTCACTGGAGCCTCCAAACGCGGTCCACACTGCTCGCCGCCATCTTGGATCCTCCGACACTAATAGTTCTTAAGGTTCACAATCATAAATCAGATTTGCCCAAGGATTTTAAATCCTCAAAAACGAACTTTCCTGCTGTCTTTGATAAGATAGCACTGGGGAAGGGGTATCCTCTCATCCTCCTCCCTGCAGCTTTACTCATAGGGCAATGCAGATCTTCCATGAGTTTAAAAAAATATATTGATTCCAAGAAAATGGCGCTCACAAAAAGGTAAGCGGTAAAATTTCATATAGCTGAAGAGGATTCACCTTTTTATCTGACCTCTCTACCTCTTCCCGATTTAGTCAGAGGTTCAAAACTTTAAGATTTCAAGGTCTTACTGAATGCCTTAACTATTCCATTAAGAGCCTCTTCTTAAGATTCAACATTTCATGTGAGCTCCGGAAGCAATCTCTTACATGTCTTTTCTCCTTCATTATAAAGTGGGATTGCTTCCTCCCTTCCTTCCTTCCTTCCTTGACTTACAGATTTCCAGCAGCTTAATTCTCCTTAAGCCTTGCTAGGAAAGTCCTTCCCCACTGGCCTTTCTATTGGCTCCCTAAGAATTGTGTGTGACACTAAATGTATGTTTATATAGCTGTAATGCTTTTATTTTTAGGAAAACATTTTACTGTATTTCTACATCCATAGCTAAGTGATAGACGTTGTGAAATGAGGACCGAGTTTCTTTTTTTTTTTTTTTAATTTTTTTATTATTAATTTATTCTTGTTACATCTCAATGGCTATCCCATCCCTTGTGTCCTCCCATTCTTCCCTCCCTCCCATTTTCCCATTATTCCCCTCCCCTATGACTGTTCCTGAGGGGGATTACCTCCCCCTGTATATGCTCATAGGGTATCAAGTCTCTTCTTGGTAACCTGCTGTCCTTCCTCTGAGTGCCACCAGGTCTCCCCCTCCAGGGGACATGGTCAAATGTGAGGCACCAGAGTACGTGAGAAAGTCATATCACACTCTCCACTCAAGTGTGGAGAAAGACTTAAATGGTATATACTCACTTATATCTGCATACTAGCCCAAGGGGCATGTCCCACGAAAGCCTTCACTTACCAGGAAACTGGGACAGAGGGGAGGACATCCTATTGGGACTCTAGTAGAGAGAAGCATGGGAGAATAGCAAAGTAGAAGGATCCAGAGGGTCCTAGAAACCTACAAGAAGAACATTATGATAGGCAGATTTGGGCCCAGGGGTCCCGCTCAAACTATGGCACCAGCCAAGGACAATACAGGCGGTAAACTTTAAACCCCTACCCAGATCTAGCCAATGGTCAGGACTGAGTTTCTTAGTGTGTGATGTTTTGTTCTGTTTTTTTGTTTTTTTTGGCCAGGAAGAAAATAATATACTTCAGAATATATTCATGATTCTCTGCATAAAGTGAGGAAATTGAGACTTAGTAAAGCAGGGAAGAGAACTACCGCTGAGTTACTATTCAGTATAGTTTTATGGACAGAAAAACTGTAAGATTGTAAGATATTGAACCGACTCTGTTTTTATCCTACCCAAGTCTCTGGTGGGTTTTGGGTTTTTTGTTTCAGTATTTTTGTTTTGTTTTGTTTTGTTTTGTTTTGTTATTTGGTTTTTCGAGACAGGGTTTCTCTGTGTAGCCTTGGCTGTCCTGGACTCCCTTTGTAGACCAGGATCCCAGTGATCCATCTCCCTCTGCCTCGCGAGTGCTGGGAAGTGAGAATGAAATAGCTGTACTTATTCTTTTAAAACATAAGGAAATATGATACAGCATATTTAAATTTTTTTCTGTTGAGCAAAGGCTGTCAGGAAGAAAGGATTGTCTATTTTTGTCTATATATTTAGCGTTCCGGTCAGATCACCAAATGAAATACAGAAATTATAATGTTGTATGTAAATTATTGTTTTGAGTAAACTATTGGAGTAGTGCCAGTTTTGAAATCCTTTTTCTTCATTTTTAACATTTTAACTAATACTTCATAAAGTGAAAGTTTCCCAACCATTCCTAATCAGGGTGAGAACCAATGCTTCATGGTGGTACTCTAAGCATTTGAACTACATACATATTCACAATGAAAGTGACATTTCCATATTAAGTGAAAGAAGTCAAAGGTATCAGACTTACTGTGGACATTAAACGCTTGATCACTGTGAATGTAATTTAATATATTTTTAATGTTTCAAGGGAATCAGATCTATTTTCCTGCTGTTTTCAGGCTCCTTTGAAGATGTTTGTACTCACTGGACTGGACATTTCTGTGAAATTAATCAAATAGGGAATTCAATGTTCCTTGCAGATAATTTTGGCCATATCCCTTTGGGAACTTCCTAGTCTGAATTTGTGTCTTTTCTGGGAAAAGACCCCTGTGTTCCAAATTCTCATTCTTCCCCTTTTTAACACTGAAGAGCAGTAAACAAAGTCACTATAGAAGGAATTAATAACAATGTGCATTTGCCAGGAAACTCTGCTGCAGACATCATCACAAAAATAAGAAAATAATGTCTAAGAAAAGCATTTTACGTGGAGTATATCCAACTTAGCGGCAAAATATTTTAAAGCACCATATTAATTACTTGATTTACTAGTTTTCCTGAAATGAAGGAAACCTAGATTGGAGAATAATAATACAGTCCCGCAAAGCCAGAGATGACAAATTCCATTTTTTTTTCCGAAAGAAAATCAGTGCTGTTGTTCTTAGCTATTATGAAAATGTCATGCTCGTTGTTTTTCAAAGTTCATAAAGTAATTCAAAGTCTTACCCTAGCCCTAGTTCTATATTTTAAGTCAGTTTTCATTCTGTTGGAGGCTATTGTGCTGACTCATGCTTTATATATGGTGGTTTTGCCCTGGAGTTTAAAGAATCCTATAGTTTTGTTTTCTTTTCTTTTCTTTTTTTTTTTTTTTTTTTTTTTTTTTTTTTTTTTTTTTTCCTGTATCTCCATACCTGGGACACTGTTCAACCAAAATGAATGAAAGTCTGAAATCCTAGCCTATGAACTAAATCCTGCCTGCAGCGGAATGTTGCATTTTCAGGTTGGTGGGGGCATTTAAATGCAGAGAGTCCCAGATGGCCAAACATAGGAGGAAGCAGGCTTTATCTAAAACAGCAGCTGAGGAGAAGTGTATAGTGCAGGAAGGCCTCAGGATTAATATGCAAGTCTCTTATTAGGATTCCAATAAAAAGTTTAGAAGTTAAAAATGCAGTAAAAAGCAGCAGTGCATTAATTATTCAAGTCTGAATAAAAAAGAGCCCTTCTTTTCATGAGCTCCCACTTGCAGAACTCTGAGGTCCTTATGTGATGCCAGTTTTGAACTCCCCATCCACAGGTCTCATTGCCGCGTGTGAAGTGGCACATCTTGCACATATCACACTCTCATTAATGTCTACATTGGCACATGATGAATAAAGGATCTTGTCTCACAATTTGATTGTTTCACTTTTAAGAAAAAGGAAAGATGGCCAGGTGGTGTTGGCGTAGTCTGGACACCTTTAATCCCAGCACTTTGGAGGCAGAGACAGGTGGATCTCTAGGAGTAGTCAGCCTGGTCTACAGAGTGATTCCAGGACAGCCAAGAAAGGAAGAGAGGAAGGAAAGAAGGAAGGAAGGAAGGAAGAAAGGAGGGAGGGAGGGAGGGAAGGAAAAAAGGAGAAAAAGAACTCAAGAGAACTGCCAAAATGGAAAAATACCCTTTCCTAGATCACCGTAACCACAAGCAACTTCCTAAATCAGTGAAATTCTGCTTAATAATATATAAAACCAAGTGCTTGACTCATATTTATAAAGGACTTATCATTTGTAATGAAACTCTGCTTTTATGTACAAGAATGATTTTCCTATCCGCAGGATCAAGCTGAAATGACAAGTACTCAATTTGAATGTCAATACTGCACGTCATCTCTTCTTGGGAAAAAATACGTACTCAAGGATGATAATCTTTACTGCGTCTCCTGCTATGACCGCATCTTTTCTAACTATTGTGAGCAGTGCAAAGAACCAATTGAATCAGATTCTAAGGTAGGTGTCACTTCCGCTCACACAGTTACTTCTTGCATACAGTAGGTAGCTGCTTCAGAAGCTCCTTTTCTCTGTGTTGACTTTTACCCACATTTTCTACTGTGTGGTCATATGAAGTTATGCTATGTAGGACTATGAAACATAAGGTTCTGTTTTGTTTTGTTTTGTTTTTTCCAGACAGGGTTTCTCTGTGTAACCTTGCCTATCCTGGACTCACTTTGTAGACCAGGCTAGCCTCAAACTCACAGAAATCTGCCTGCTCTGCCTCCCTGAGTGCTGGGATAATAAGTGTTCACCACCACGCCAGGCAAAATGCATGTTTTAATCTAGCCTTATCCTGAAGACAATGTGTGTGTGTGTGTGTGTGTGTGTGTGTGTGTGTGCATGTTTATTATTTTTTAGGATGAGTAAAAAATATATCAAACTATTTCACCAGAGTTACTTCTGGAATAGCTAAGGTATATAAAAATACATTTAAAAATTGGAAATGTAAAAACTTCAAAGTCTGTGCTCTCTAACTTAAAAATCTCCCTGGACTCCCTTAGCCCTCAGACTGCACCTTCTCACATCACACTTTCTCCTCCTTTATGCTTATTATTTGCTTTCTTTTCTTCCTTAATTTTGCTTTAGCTATATGTTGTTATTTGTTTGAGGTCTCAATAGACAATAGACAAATTATTCCATGTAAATCATCTCTGGTAGCTTATAAAAAGAAGATAGAAAAAATTGGATAAAAAATCCAGGGAGGTTATTTTTCAATGGTCTTTGGTGGCCAATCAAACAAGCCCCAAGCTTTTGCTCTTAATTACCCCAGAAAGTCTCCATTGCACAGATAGCAATATCAACAACTCTCCCTGAAGCTAGTGACAAAACCTCCTAGTACTAGGGTCCTGAGAGTCTCCCATCTTGTCTTAGAAAATGGCTTGACTTATTGCAAGCACATTTAATTAACTTTATTTATTGTCTGCAAGGATCTTTGTTACAAAAACCGTCACTGGCACGAAGGATGCTTCAAGTGCACCAAATGCCATCAGTCTTTGGTGGAAAAGCCCTTTGTTGCCAAAGACGAGCGCCTGCTGTGCACAGACTGCTGTTCTACTGAGTGTTCCTCTAAGTGCTTCCACTGCAAGAGAAACATCATGCCAGGTGAGATCCAGAGGGAGCTGCTGGCTCTGCCAGAGGAAACTGTATCTCTCTTCACAGAGCACCAATGCCTCACAACACAGGTTGGAGAAAAGCAGTGATCTTGCTTTCTTTCTCTGGTTCCCAATTCATTCATCTATTCTCCATGAACAAGTACATTACAGTGCTCAGTAATTTTGTAATTTTATTACAGTGCTCAATGTCTTATTTTTTCTTCAACTTAATTCATGGGAACGTGTTGAGCCACAGACAGAATTGACGGATAAAGCTTATACTAGAAGCACAACTGAATATGCCTGCCTTGGGCATAACCAATGGCATTAAAGAGATCTTTCTTCATAAGAGATGAGAGATCACCCTCATTTTTAATATTCATTCATTGACTCACTCACTCACTCACTCATTCATTCACTCATTCACTCACTCACTCATTCTTTCATCCATGTATTTTTTCTGTTGAAAGTATCAGAGGACAGCTTTTGTGAGTTCTTTCCTTTTACCAAATGGGGTCCAGGAATCAAACTTAAGTCATTAGGCATAGTGGCAAGCTTCTCTACTAGCTTTGCCTTTTCACTGGACCAAAGAGCATCACTTCATAGGTCTATACAAACTGGTTTGAGGGCCATTGTTTTCTTTGGGGACAGAAAAAGGTCCGTGTGGATCACTTCACTTAAAAATTAATTAAAATATAATTATATCATTTCCCCTCCTAATCTCCTGTATCCTTCCCCTCCTAAATTGGTCCCTCTCTCAAATTCACAGTCTCTTCTTCTCTAATCTTTGTTGTTACATAGACATATAAGCAGATATGCATATAATCACAACCTGCTGAGTCCTTTAGTGTCTCCTGCAGCTGTGTATCCTTGCACTGACCATGTGGTATTACATAACATAATTCACCTAGGGATGGGGTCCCATGAAATTTCCCCCATCTGTCTTAGAACATCAACTGTTGTTGAAGTTGTTCAAGCTTGCTTTAGAGATTCATGTAGTTGAGATTTCATGGGTGCGGCATGTTCTCATAGCTAAAAGGCACAATCTCACAGCACATTTCCCGTTTCTCTTAAGATCCTTCTCCCCTCTCTTTGTCATGTTCTTTATTTTTGGGTCCTTTCCCATCCCTGTGGACAGCAGCATAAGAGCACAAATCAATCAACCTCCCTGACTCATTATTATTATGAATTCAAATAAATTCAGAAGCCATAGCCACAATGTGAACCTCAGGAGTAGTGTCTGAGGCATTTATAGCTATCCCTCTGATGATGGATAATTCTCGATTTATCTAATCAATTTATCTATTAGTATCTATCAATTTATCCATGAACCATTCCAACTCTCAACATGCAGGGCTTTGCCCCTTGCTATGCAGAGATTGCAGGAGTTTTCTGTGAGTGGCTCACACTTCCCACAGCAGAACTGTAGCAGTCTTTCTTTTCTCTAAAAAATGTCTCAGAAAATACAAAATACAGTTTCCCTAAAAAGGCCATCACTTTATTACTTACAATATTTTAAACAATTGAGGTATGTTCTCTTACAGAAAACAAAAATATGTCTGGCTTGTACTAACAGGATCTTACTTTGGGGTTCAGGTTCTCGAAAAATGGAATTTAAGGGCAACTACTGGCATGAAACCTGCTTTGTGTGTGAGCACTGCCGACAGCCAATAGGAACCAAGCCTCTGATCTCAAAAGAGAGTGGCAATTATTGTGTGCCGTGCTTTGAAAAGGAGTTTGCTCACTACTGCAACTTCTGTAAGAAGGTAATTATCTAAAGAGGGTAAAGCTGTGGAACCTTTTAGCTGCCTTATATAATTGGGATGAAGTGACCTTATTGTGCTATATCTAATGTGTGAGGTAACCTTTAAATTTTAACACATTGCAAACTAGAACTGTCATAATGAAGATGACTAACTGTTCTTGGGAGCAATAAAATTTCACCTTAAATCCTGGATCTGAAATTCAGTGACGCACAGGTGGCTTGACCTCCCAGCCCCGTGCACTGCTTCATGGAGACTTTATTCTGGAACAGGTGCATTTCTCTTTGCTTCCTAGAAAACAATTTTGATCTATTTCATATTGTTTCAGAGAAATCTGGATTTGCCCCTCAGAGAAGCTGAAGGGATCATGACACTAGGAAAGCTGCCTATCACTTTCTAGTAACTACAATCTATTCCGGTCTTGGGGCTCCATGTTTTCAAGGAGGAGACTGCTAGGCTTACAGAGGTGACAGGTCACGAGAGATACCCAGACGGTGTGAGGACATAAAAAGTCCAAGAGCTGTGACTCCCTTCCCTTCCTACTCCAGCATAAAAGGAATCACCTTCTCACTCATTCTCACTCGATCCAGTAGTGAAAAGTAATTTTTTTCTAAGAAACAAACGTGGCTTAACATTTCACCCTCCATACTTTTATGTGAAAAGCAGCTCTTGTGCATCATCTCGATGAGGCTTGTCTGTATTTTGTAAAATGTGTGATGATATTCCTGAAGGAATCCTTGGCACATGAAGCACGGTGAGTTTAAAGTGGCACGGTGAAGTAGAGGAGAACACTGGGTCATCACAGTGGATTGGCGCACTGGCTCCTGAACACTGTGATCCATGGACTGTCTTACCTGCTCTCTTCAAAGTACTTGTGCATTTGCACTTGGACAGCTGAAAGGGTCATTGGATTTTCTCCAGATGCACACACAAGCATGTATGTATGTGCACATCCCTATAGCAATTTTCTGCTTGTATTGCTGGTACCAGTGTTGCCTATGGAACAAAGTAACAAATATACTTTTCAAAGTTATACTTATTAAACTATATCATGATGGTAACTGAAAGGTACAGTGAACAGTAGCCAGACAGGAAATCGTCCAATACCTGAAAGCCTCTGTTACTTTTCCAGAAATCCTGACTTAGAAAATGATGATACAAGCAACAATCAAACCCCGTGTCATGACCATGTGACAAAGGAAGTGTCATGGCTCACTGGAGTCAATGGCATTTACACCACATGCTGGAAACAAATGAGCAGGCTTATCACAGGTCACAGCTGTCACAGGTCTCAGCTTAGGCTAAAACATTAATGAAACTTGTGGAAGTGTGGAGTAATTTATTGGTCAAGTAGAACCTTCCTTTTGATGCTGCTGTAAAGACTCAAGATGTCCAGGCTGTGGGAAACTGTGGCAATACGGAGGATACGATTTGCAGTCATTAGGAGCATATGAAGTGCTTGTCTTGGGTTGTAGACAGAAAATGTCTCAGATTATTTTCTAATTTTTAAGCTACACACTCCTTAAGAAAAGCTAAACATAAGCGGTTGTGATCAAAGCTAAAGAAAGAGATCCTTTTCAATTCAATCCAGAAACAAAATTTTGCTTAAATTAAACCAAGCTTCTTACATGCAGGTCTTTAAATTTTTCCCCTATTAGTATTACTTTGTTACATTAGACTTTTCTACTAAGAAACTGGTAGCTCAAACTGTGAGCACTTGAAATTCAATTCTTCAAACTACACATAGAGTTAAATGTATCCTTCAGTTCTATAACTGTTCTCTACTGTCAGGCTGGGGAGATGGCATTGTGGGAAAGTGCTTGCTGTACAAGGATGAGGTCAGATCCCTGGGACCCATATAAAAGCTGTGCCTAGTGGCACAAATCTACAACCAGAGCCAGACCAGATCAAATGAAGAATTCAAATTTCAGTGAGAGAGGCTTCCTCAAAAACTAAGGTGGATAGCAATAGACTCACTTCCAGCCTCTGCACAAACACACACACACACACACACACATGCATGTGAGCACACACATACACAGAAACGCATACCTGCACACATACAGAAACACACACATGCATGTGTACACACACATACAGAGAAACACATGCATGTGTACACACATACACACAGAGACACACATGTAGAAGCACATACTCATGTACACAGACACACACACACATGCATACACTAACAGAAACACACAGACACAGATGCAGAAACACACACGCACACACACATACACACACACTTATGCACAAAGACACACATGCATGTGTATATACATACCCACAGAGACACACATGTAGAAACACTCATGTACACAGACACACATGCATACACAGACACATACACAGAAATACACACAGAGACACACCTGCAGAAGCATACACACATGCACACTCATATACACATACAGACACACACACATGCATGTGTACACACACTTACACACGGAGAGACACATATATCATTACTGCCTCCACATTGTCAGAGAAGGAACTTGTTCTGAGTCAGTGGTCAGACCAGACTTAGATATTAGATTTCCTCTATGTTGCCTCCTTCTTCAAAAAGAATATAATCACGGGTAAACTTTTTTCCCCAAATGTTCCAGAGCTTTGGGATAAATTATTTTGCTGAAAATCCATTTTTCAAGCTTCTGATCTTTTCAGCTCTGCCTACAAATCATTTGTCCAAAGATATCAAAGGAAACATGATTTTGTCTGTGCCTGCTGAGGGGCATTGGAAGTCAGTCCAAGGTGTTTGAATCACTTTACTTCACACACACAACTGTGCTTCTTCCTTACTTACTAAGGACAGTATAGTATACTTTTTCACTAATAGAAAATGTGATTCATATCAAATATCTGTAGTTTCTGATAAACTTGATATAAGGTTAAAGTGTATTTAGAATATTTCCCCCAAAAAACTTATCTGATAGATAGTTTGTGTTAGAGAGCACAGACAGCTTAAAGTAGGGTTGCATTTTTAATGTCTAGTAAAATTGATACAGATCTGTAGTGTCGTTATATCTTCAATGTCACATTTCCTTAGTCTTTGAGAGAAATAAGAATGTATTCCACTGTTTTTTCATCTGCTCTATGAGGTCCATGAATTTGAAAGAAAAAGTGATGGTAATACAGCTACACAGAAAAACTTAACTAGTATATATCAACTTAATTCTCTCTCTTTTTTTTTAATTTAATTTTATTTTTTTTATTAATTTATTCTTGTTACATCTCAATGTTTATCCCATCCTTTGTATCCTCCCATTCCTCCCCCCGCCCCATTTTCCCATTATTCCCCTCCCCTATGACTGTTCCTGAGGGGGATTACCTCCCCCTATATATTCTCATAGGGTATCAAGTCTCTTCTTGGCTACTTGCTGTCCTTCCTCTGAGTGCCACCAGGTTAATTCTCAATAAAGATGTTTCAACCTTTAAAATAACACAGGGATTAAACCCTTTTTAAAAAGCATGTCACTTGGGCTAGCTAAGTGGTAAAATGTTCTCCTAGCATGCACAGGGCCCTGGGTTCAACCACCAGTACTACACAAGCGAAATGAACTAATAAGCATCTGAGACTCAGCATACAATGTTACAGAGTCTGTGATTTCATGCCCAGCTTTTATGTGGGAACAAGAAATCTAAACTCTGTACATCACTGGAAACCTGAGGTTGAAAAGTCACCCATTAGTTTCAAGCACTTTCCTGATCAAAGTACAATATTAGCATGGCTCTCCAACATGACTCTGCCACCAACGGTAGAGTATGTGCAAGTGTCAATGCTACCTTTCAGTAGCCATAGCAAGTACCCTGTCGTCCAACACTCAAGGACTGTTCATGTCCAGAAGGACCACGTCTCTGCCATGCCGAGGTGTTGAAAGATCCATCCATCCTTAATCTAGTACTGAGGATGGGGTAAAAATTGAGTCCTTGCTCACACAGGGATGCTGCTCACCAGCTCCACTCAGGATCTTCACTTCTCAGTGTTCTCAGACACGCTGTGAAGCTTTCAAGAAAAGTACTGCGGCTTCGGTTTTGTTGTATTGTTTCCCATCATTCTTCAAGGTCAGATATTGACATTAAATATGTAGGGTAGAACCACGTCAGCCCTAGCAAAAGACCTTTGAAGATAAAAAATAAGAAGAAGCTGGGGGATCCAAGATGGCGGCGAGCAGTGTGGACCGCGTTTGGAGGCTCCAGTGAACAATTCAGGGAATTGCACAGATTTCTGAGCCAGGAACACCGAGGTCCAAACATCACCGCAGCAGGAGTGCTCCACGGTTCAGAGGGACCAGGGTGCGGAGGACCTGCGTGCCCCTGCACACGGGAGGAGTGTGGTTTTTCTCTGATTGGAGCGGCAGCAGCAGAGGCAGCAGCACCAGCAGCACCAGCAGCGGCGGCTGAGGTTTGCAGCTCATAGCCTTCCGGTGGAGGCGATTGGTGTGGTGGCTGGTCGGAATTGCTGCGGGAGAGGGGACTCGGGCAGGATTTGGGTCGCGTGGAGCCTTTGGACCCAGACTGGACTCGGCGGACAGTTCGGCCCCAGAGTCCCGGGTATTGGCCCGGCCCAGCAAACAATTCTGCCTGAGGCACTAACTCAGCGTGGCCATAGCTCCCCTGCTGTGGCGCAGGCTTAGTTGAGCACGCTGCTCCACACTAGGCACCACCTCAGCTCAGCGGCAGCTCCCCTGCGGTGACACAGTCTGGGCGGAGCACTTGGTTTCACCACAGGCGCTAACTCAGAGCAGCTGCAGTTCTCCTGCTGTGGCGCAGGCTTGGTGACATGCTCGGTTCCATCCTAGGCACCACCTCAGCTCAGCGGCAGCTCCCCTGCGGTGACACAGTCCGGGCGGAGCACTTCTTCCACCACTGGCGCTAACTCAGAGCAGCCGCAGTTCTCCTGCTGTGGCACAGGCTGGACAGAGCTCTCGGTTCCACCAGCTCTAAGACTCTGGTTGGACACAGTGTGCAGTTTGAATCCAGAATTCCTGGCTGAGATTGGTGGTCAGTTCGGGCGCTGAGTCAATAACTGACCACAGCACGCACTTTGGGCCAAAAGGCCCTAGTGGAGCTTGGTGCGTAGTCCCAGCCCAAAAATTCTGGCTGGACCCTGTGTGCATTTTGGGCCCAAAATCCCTAGCTGAGCTTGGCAGACGGTTCAGGCCCTGAGAATCTAGCTGAGTTCAGCCCGTGGTTCGGTCCCAGTGCTCCTGGCTGGACTTGGCAGGGAACACAGAAGGCTGTGGATACCTTGGCCTGACCCGAAGCTCATTCAGAGACCCAGAACAATTGCAGGATCCACAGCAGAGGGGGACTGAGGATCACTGGCTGTGAGAGACCAGAACAACAGGGCTAACCTCCTAACATCCACACCAGTGAAGCTTTGAGCTCGCAGCCTAGGGAAATCGTAAGAAAACAAGTGAATCTATCATCAGACACCCTCCATTCAACTCTGGAAGCTACCCAACAAAAACAAAGACGGCAAATGTCTAAAGGACAACGAAAAAGCATACGCAAAAAACCCCAAAACAACATGGCATCTCCAGTTTCCAGCTATCCCAAAGAAAACCACCCAGAGAACTCAAATACAACAGAAATACAAGAAATGACCTCAATCCTAGTAATGAGGATGATAATGGAGGAACAAATAAAATTCGTAATCAAATGCAGGAAGACGCAGACAAACAGGTGAGAGGACATAAAAGAAGCACATAGAGTGGAACTGGAAAAATTGCAGGAAAATGCAAACAACCAGATGAAAGAAATAAGTAAAAAGGTTCAAGCTCTGAAGACCTATAAAGAGGCAATGGAAGAAACTCAGGAATATACAAAAATCAGATGAAAGAACTCAAAAAATCAGTTCAAGATCTGAAAATGAAAATGGATTCAATGATAAACACACAGACAGAAGAAAAACGAGAACGTGAGACCTCAGAGAAGAAGGCGAGCAACACAGAGGTGAGCTTTTCTAACAGAATCCAAGAGATGGAAGAACGAATCTCAGGGCTAGAAGATACAATCACAGATATTGAATCAACCATTAAAGAAAATGCCAAATCTGGAAAACTCCTGACACAAAACATCCAAGAAATTAAGGACACCATGAAAAGAAGAAATCTGAGGATAATAGGCATTGAAGAAGAGAAGACATCAGACTCCAGGGCCCAGAAACTATTCTCAACAAAATCATAGAAGAAAATTTCCCCAATCTAAAGAAAGAGATGCCTATAAACATACAAGAGGCCTACAGAACACCAAATAGAATTGACCAGAAAAGAAAAACTGCCCGCCACATAATAATCAAAACACAAAACATGCAGAACAAAGAAAAAATATTAAAAGCTGCAAGGGAAAAGGGCCAAATAACATTTAATGGTAAACCTATCAGAATTACACCTGACTTCTCAGCAGAGACCATAAAAGCCAGAAGGGCCTGGACAGAGATCCTGCAAACCCTAAGAGAACACAGATGCCAGGCCAGACTACTTTACCCAGCAAAATTATCAATAACCATTGATGGAGAAAACAAAATATTCCATGACAACAACAAATTCAAACAGTACCTATCCACAAACCCAGCTTTACAGAAGGTACTAGAAGGAAAACTCCATCCCAAAGGGTCAAGCTACAACCAAAACTACCCAGGAAATAGATAACTATCCCATGGCAAAAACACAACTACAGAAACGCTCGACTGGAAACAACATCAAAATTAAAACTCTTAACAGTCACTGGTCATTAATATCTCTCAACATCAATGGCCTCAATTTCTCCAATAAAAAGACACAGACTAACTGAATGGGTACATAAACAAGACCAACATTCTTCTGCATCCAAGAAACACATCTCACCATAATGAAAGGCATTACCTCAGGGTAAAAGGTTGGAAAAAATATTCCAAGCAAATGGTCACAAGAAGCAAGCAGGTGTAGCCATTTTAGTATCGAACAAAATAGACTTTCAACCAAAATTAATCAAAGGGATGAGGAAGGACACTTCATACTCATCAAGGTAAAGTCAACCAAGATGACATCACAATTCTGAACATCTATGCTCCCAATACAAGGCACCCACATATGTAAAAGATCTCCTAAAAAGCTTAAACCACACATCGATCCCCACACAATAATAGTGGGAGACTTCAACACCCCACTCTCACTGAAGGATAAGTCATTGAAACAGAATCTAAGCGAGAAATAACATCATTAACCTATGCCATGGTCAAATGGATCTAACAGATATCTATAGAAACCTTTCACCCAACAAGAAAGAATACACCTTCTTCTCTGCACCCATGGAACCTTCTCCAAAATTGATCACATCGTAGGTCACAAAGCAAGCCTCAACAGATACAAGAGGATTGAAATAATACCTTGTATCCTATCAGATCACCATGCTCTTAGGCTGCAATTCAACAACAACAGAAATAACAAAAGCCTACACGTTTGTGGAAACTAAAACTCTCTGCTAAATGACACCTGGGTCAGGGAAGAATAAAAGAAAGAAATCAAGGAGTTTCTGAAAATTCAATGAAAATGAAGAAACAACATACCCAAATTGTGGGATACATTGAAAGCAGTGCTAAGAGGAAAATTCATAGCACTAAGTGCCTTTAAAAGAAATTGGAAACATCGCACATAAGCATCTTAAACAACACAACTGGAAGCCCTAGAAAAAAAAGAAGCAGAAACACCCAAGAGGAGTAGACGCCTGGAAATTATCAAACTCAGGGCTGAAATTAACAAATTAGAAACTAAGAAAACAGTCCAAAGAATCAACAAAACCAAAAGCTGGTTCTTTGAGAAAATCAACAAGATAGACAGACCATTAGCCAAACTAACTAAAAGGCAGAGAGACAGTATTGAAATCAACAAAATCAGAAATGAAAAGGGAGACATAACAACAGACACTGAAGAAATTCAAAGAATCATAAGATCCTACTTTGAAGGCATATACGCCACAAAATTTGAAAATCTAAGGGAAATGGACGATTTTCTTGATCAAGTTCACTTGCCAAAGTTGAATGAAGAACAGATAAACAAGTTAAATAGTCCCATTTCCCCTACAGAAATAGAAGCAATCATCGATGGTCTCCCAACCAAAAAAAGCCCAGGGCCAGATGGTTTCAGTGCAGAATTCTACCAGACCTTTAAGGGCGAGCTAATACCGATACTCTTCAAGCTACTCCAAAAGATAGAAATGGATGGAAAATTACCAAATTCATTCTATGAGGTCATAGTCTCATTGATACCTAAACCTCACAAAGACTCAACAAAGAAAGAGAATTTCAGACCAATTTCTCTTATGAACATAGATGCAAAAATACTAAATAAAATACTTGCAAAACGAATACAGGAGCACATCAAAGATATCATTCATCATGACCAAGTAGGCTTCATTCCAGGCATGCAGGGATGGTTTAATATACGGAAATTCATCAATGTAATCCACCATATAAACAAACTGAAAATAAAAAAACCACATGATCATCTCCTTGGATGCAGAGAAAGCATTTGATAAAATTCAACACCCATTCATGTTTAAAGTTTTAGAGAGATCGGGGATACAAGGCACTTTCCTCAACATAATAAAGGCTATATACAGCAAGCCAATAGCCAAAATCAAAGTAAATGGTGAGATACTCAAGGAAATTCCTCTAAAATCGGGAACAAGGCAAGGCTGCCCACTCTCTCCATATCTCTTCAATATAGTACTCGAAGTTCTAGCCAGAGCAATAAGACAACAAAAGGAGATCAAGGGTATCCAAATGGGAAAGGAGGAAGTCAAATTATCCCTCTTTGCAGATGATATGATAGTGTACATAATTGACCCTCAAAACTCCACCAGAGAACTCCTAAAGCTGATAAACACCTTCAGCAAATTGGCTGGATACAAAATTAACTCAAAAAAGTCTGTAGCCTTCCTATACACAAATGACAAGCTTGCAGAGGAAGAAATTAGGAAAACCACACCCTTCACATTAGCCACAAGCAATATAAAATATCTAGGAGTTACCCTAACTAAGCAAGTGAAGGACTTGTATGAAAAAAATTTCAAAACTCTGAAGAAAGAGATTGAAGATGACCTGAGAAGATGGCGTGATCTTCCTTGCTCATGGATCGGGAGAATTAACATAGTAAAAATGGCCATCCTACCAAAAGCAATCTACAGATTCAATGCAATCCCTATCAAAATAACTACACAATTTTTAAAGACATTGAAAGTTCAATTCTGAACTTCATATGGAAAAACAAAAAACCCAGAATAGCTAAAACAATCTTGTACAATAAAAGATGCTCCGGAGGAATCTCCATACCTGATCTCAAACTGTACTATAAAGCAATAGTACTTAAAACAGCATGGTACTGGCACAGCAACAGGCTGGTTGATCAGTGGAATCGAATCGAAGACCCAGATATGAATCCACACACATATGGTCACTTGATTTTTGACAAAGAAGCCAAATCCATTCAATGGAAAAAAGATAGCATCTTCAACAAATGGTGCTGGTCTAACTGGAGGTCTATGTGTAAAAAAATGAAACTGGACCCATATTTGTCACCTTGCACAAAACTCAAATCCAAGTGGATTAAAGACCTCAACATAAAACCAGAGACACTAAGCCACTTAGAAGAAAAAGTGGGAAAGAGCCTGGAACATATTGGCACAGGAGAGAACTTCCTGAACAGACACCAACGGCCAGGCCTTAATGTCAACCATTAATAAATGGGACCTCATGAGGCTGAGAAGCTTCTGTAAGGCAGGAGACACTGTCAAGAGAACAAAGCAACAGCCTACAGACTGGGAAAAAATCTTCACCAACCCTACCTCTGACAAAGGTCTAATATCCAAAATATATAAAGAACTCAAGAAATTAAACACCACCAAACCGAATAACCCAATTGAGAAATGGGGCTTGGAACTAAACAGAGAATTCTCAACAGAGGAGTATCAAATGGCTGAGAAACACTTAAAGAAATGCTCAACCTCCTTAGTCATCAGGGAAATGCAAATCAAAACAACTCTGAGATTCCATCTTACACCCATCAGAATGGCTAAGATCAAAATTCAAGCAACACCACATGCTGGCGAGGATGTGGGGAGAGAGGAACACTCCTTCATTGCTGGTGGGAATGCAAACTAGTACAACCACTTTGGAAATCTATCTGGTGCTATCTCAGAAAAATGGGAATAGGGCTTCCTCAAGACCCAGCTATTCCACTCCTTGGAATATACCCAGAAGATGCTCCAGCACACAACAAGAAAATTTGCTCAACCATGTTCATAGCAGCCTTATTCATAATAGCCAGAACATGGAAACAGCCTAAGTGTCCCTCAGTAGAAGAGTGGATAAAGAAACTGTGGTACATATACACTATGGAATTCTACTCAGCTATTAAAAACAAGGAATTCCCGAAATTTGTGGATAAATGGATTGAGCTAGAAATGATCATAATGAGTGAGTTAACCCAGAAGCAGAAAGAATCAAATGGTATATACTCACTTATATCTGCATACTAGCCCAAGGGGCATGTCCCACGAAAGCCTTCACTTACCAGGAAACTGGGACAGAGGGGAAGGCATCCTATTGGGACTCTAAATGAGAGACGCATGGGAGAACAGCAAAATAAAAGGATCCAGAGGGTCCTAGAAGTCTACAAGTAGAACAATATGATAGGCAGATTTGGGCCCAGGGGTCCCGCTCAAACTAAGGCACCAGCCAAGGACAATACAGGAGGTAAACTTTAAACCCCTTCCCAGATCTAGCCAATGGTCAGAATATTCTCCACAGTTGAGTGGAGAGTGTGATACGACTTTCTCACATACTCTGGTGCCTCACATTTGACCATGTCCCCTGGAGGGGGAGACCTGGTGGCACTCAGAGGAAGGACAGCAAGTAGCCAAGAAGAGACTTGATACCCTATGAGAATATATAGGGGGACGTAATCCCCCTCAGGAACAGTCATAGGGGAGGGGAATAATGGGAAAATGGGGGGGGGGAGGAATGGGAGGATACAAGGGATAGGATAAACATTGAGATGTAACAAGAATAAATTAATAAAAAATAAAAAAATAATAATAAAAAAAAATAAAAATAAAAAAATAAAAAATAAATAAAAAAAAAAAAAAAGAAGAAGAAGAAGCTAACAGGAAGATGAAGTAAATGAAGCACCAGCTTCCTCTATGATCTCCCAGGTCCAGCATGGTTCGGTCTCTTTTATGATCCATTCTTTAAGAAAATTAGACACGTTTTCATTTTTGAGGTTTTTAGAAAACTAACAAATGCTTTCAAGGAAGCAAGCATCCTAATGCAATGTGGTCCAGAGTTCAGAGCACTGAGTGTGGGACCAGAGAAGCGTGTGACCATCTGAATTACAAGGGTACCCACACTCATGCCATCCTCATGATGTTTTGGCAGGTGATAACCTCTGGCGGGATAACCTTCCGTGACCAAATATGGCATAAAGAGTGTTTTCTGTGCAGTGGCTGCAGGAAAGAGCTTTGTGAAGAGGCATTTATGTCAAGGGACGATTTCCCATTCTGCCTGGATTGCTACAACCATCTTTATGCCAAAAAGTGTGTAGCCTGCACCAAACCCATCACTGGTAAGTGCTTCAGCTCAGCATGGTTCCACCATAATGCAGTTAGAGCTACATAAAATGCTGCCTAATAAATTTAGGAAATGCAAATAAACACGGGATTTTTTTCAATTACATTTCCTTCTGACATAAACCCAGGTAATACTCACTTATAAATTTAAATTTTATATGGACCCCTCAAGGAAATGACAGCGTATAGAAACTTTAAAAAGTAAGTGCTAAACCCATTGGCACAGTTTCTAAGGATAGTGATATTGCAAGGCAAAAAAATGGGTAAGCTAAAAGGTCAGAGAAGGCCCTAACAAGGAGGCCAAATTTGAGACTCTTTGACGAATTGGGAGGGCAGAAGGGGTAGTATTAAATCAGAATCCTACTTTCTAACAAAAGCCAAATATTTAAAACACAAAAGGTTTTCATTAAATCCAACTCTTTATAAAATAGTCAAAGCTGTAATTAGAATAACACAGAGCAAGAATTAATTGAATTTCTTTTTAAGACGCTTTTAACAAATGCTTCACTTCTTTTCCTATAATCATTTGCAGCAACGTTTGATTATGAAAGAAAACAATATAGTATTCTGCTAAAGAAACAAAGTACACGAGACGGGATTTGAAAAATAACGTAATGATAAATCAATGCAGGCAAAGTAGCTTCTCACACAGGGTTGGAAAAGTGCATTATGTTTTTTCTCAGAACCATCTTTAAAATGTTAATCCTGTGGTAAAGTGGCTGAAGCCAGCATGAAACTGGAGAAACCCAGCAGCTATCCTTCCACAATTTATTGTCATTAATAATGTGACAGAACTATATTTTCACTTTCTGGTGCCAGCATTCTTAGATCATAATTCATTTTTCTGCTCAGATTGCCTAACACCAGGTTAAAGGTTATTCTCTTTCCAGCTTCAACCTCAAATCAATCTCTCTCTCTCTGTCTTTCTGTCTCTGTCTGTCTGTCTGTCTCTCTCTGTGTGTGTCTCTGTCTCTCTATCTCTCTGTCTGTCTCTCTGACTGTCTCTGTCTCTGTCTCTCTGTCTCTCTGTCTCTGTCTCTGTCTGTCTCTCTCTCTCTCTCTCTGTCTCTCTCTGTCTCTCTCTCTCTCTCTCTCTCTCTCTCTCTCTCTCTCTCTCTCTCTCTCTCTCTCTGTCTCTCTCTCTCTCCTCCCCCTCTCATGTGTGTGCATGTGTTTGAGTGTGTCTGTTGAATCTATCTACATTTTCAAATGAAGGAAAGTATTTTCTCTGCTAAGCTAGACTTTGAGGAAGTGGTCTCCAGGTTAAGCACAATCCTATTTTGTCCATACAGGGGCGCGATATTTTTCAGCACTGGTCCACAATGTAAGTGTTTGACCAGCGACAGGCTTTATTTGGCTGATATTTAATTAGCAATATGGGGAGCGGACTAATATAAAATGCATTGTTGCAACTAAAAGCAAATTAAGAGCTCACCACAGAAACTTAGGCTGCCTTCATACTCCCTAAGTCATTCTCTTGAGCAGTAGAGAGGCTGCCCTGCTGCAAGGCCAGGTCCTCTCTATTCCTCACATTCCACTTCTGCCATCCAGCTATGTTACCTCCTTGGCTCTTACAAGGTCTCACATGAACAGTTCCAGACTCCTGGGCTGCTGAGCATGTGCTCCTAGCTAACCACTGTGCTCTTCCTGATGTTCCAGAGCACCAGTAGTAAGTTTCCTTAGGAAAGCCATGCATCACCACCAGCTTGAATTTCATTTGAATTGGGCTAGAAAAAGGCCCAGTGGTGAGAAAAATTATGATGTTGGATAATTCAAAAATATGTTTACAACTCTTGGAGAAATCTAGCAGTTAATGGTGACCTCACAGAGCCTATGCAAGCCCTTAACTTGATGGAGATCCATCCTGATCCATGACAGGCCATGTGCCTAAGTGGTGTTTCTGGTCATCAGGCTTTACTCAGTATACACAGAAACCAACACTTTCTTTACACAAAAATATAAAACAAAAGACCAGACTGAAAACTAATGTGGTAGTATTTAAATGAGAAAAGTCAATCTAAGAATTTCTAAGGATTGTCTTAAGATTGAAATGCCTGAAAAAAACTTCAAGCTCATTCTAATATCATTTTTAAGAGAATTTTTTCATTGCTTTATTTGTTCACTTACTTCACATCTTGATAACAGCTTCCCCTCTCTCCTCTCATCACTGTCCCTCCCTCTCCCCTTCCCTGACTCCCCACCCTTTCTCCTCAGAGAAGCAGAGGCCTCCTATGGTTATCAATCCCCCTTGGCATATCAAGTTGCAGTAAGACTAGGCACATCTTCTTTTGGGTAGACAGGCAGCCCAGTTAGGGGGACAGGACCCAAAGACAGGCAACAGAGTCAGAGACAACCCTTGCTCTAGTTGTTAGGGGACCCACATGATGAGGAAGATCCACACCTGTTACATATGTGAAGGGGGATTAGGACTAACCCATACATGCTCCTTCATTGGTGCTTCGGCCTCTGTGAGCCCCAAGGGGCTCAGGTTAGTTGATTCTGTAGATGTCCTTGATCAATCTGGCTCCTTCAACATTAATTTTAACAGACACTATTTATGTTGAAATGCTTTTAGTATAGTATCCTGTATTAACAAAATCTACCTAGAGGTTGTTGCATGTAATTTACTGGTGAGTTAGCTTCATTTGAACTAATTACAGATATTATTTTGTTTTTGTCTTATTTTTAATTAAAATATAATTACATCACTTCTTCCCTTCACTTTTCTCCCTTTATCCCTTCCCATTCCCCCTTCTCAAGCTTCTCCCATTTCCTCCTCTTTCTCAATTTTATAGTCACTTTTCTTTTGATTGTGGCATACCACAAATACACACACACGCACACACACACACACACACACACACAGACAATAAGTACAACCTATTGAGTCTGTTTCTGTTGTTGTATGCGTATGTTTTCAGGCATGACCACTTTGAACTGGTAATCCCTGGGAAAGGCCAACTCTTCCTAACTCAGCAGCCATTGATTCTTTGTCTAGTGGTGGAATCAGAGAGATTTTTCCCTTTCTGAATCTATCTTTAGTGTCATTATTTAAGTCTTGTTAATGCATCTTTGTCTAGGAGACACAATCTCACATGCTTCACCATTCACTCCCTCTTCAAAGATATCCTCTGATAATTTAAAGCCAAGAGTTGGCTATAGCTGTAGCTATTGGGGCTAGGTCCACACCATCCATTGATTTCTGCATTTTTTTTCCAGTTGTGGCTTCCTGTAATTGTTTCCAATGGCTTCCAAAGAGAAGCTTCATTGATGAGAGTTGAGAGTCACACATATACATGAGTAGAAGGATAAAATTTAAAATGTGTAACTACAATTATCTTTCCTCTTTTAAGATGTTCACTGCCTCTTGAACTATCTAAGTTAGAGGAAGCAGCTTGATGTAGTAAAAGTACTCTGAACTTGGCATTAACAGACCTTGTTTCTGACTGTGTTGGTTGCTACTGTGTGACTACTGGTAAATAACTCCCCTAGAGGAAGCCCCTACTTGCCATATCTACAAAATGAGTGGGAAAGGACCATATAGTAACTTCCTCTCATTTCTTTTTATTTAGAGAAAAGGAAACTTCAAGGGCTAAGTTTCTACAGAAGAAAGCATGAATGGTTGTGCTTATGTTCATCACAAAGATAAAGTTAATTTAGTGAGGTTAAAGCATGGGCTGTGGGACCAGACTGCAGAGTTTGAGTCAGATCTTGCCAGCTGGTGGCCTTAAGTGAGTGGCTGAACTTCACTGTTGCTCAGTGTATGCCTACAAACTGAAGAAGATGCTAATATCTACTCTAGGAAAGTTGAACAAGGCCTATATTCACATGTTGGGGTTTAGACTGGAGAGTGACAAACTCTAGGACTCAACAAATGCTACCTTTTATTTTATTGCGTCATCACTTATAAATGGAGCCAATGAAACCGGTATCAAAGATTCCTTGCTTTTTTATTTTTCCTCTTTTTCTTTTTGAGACAGGGTCTCAGTGTATACTGAATAAGTAGACTAGGCTGGCCTTGGACTCACATAGATCTGCCTGCCTCTTCCTCCCAAGTCCTTGGAGTAAAGGCTTTGTGCTACCACATCCAGCAGTGGATCAGTTTCCTAAAAAACTTTGTTACTGCAAATCACCCTGGTGACCTAAAGAAGTAAACACAACAGAATCTGAACAATTTACCAACACCTCAAGGGTTGGGTCAGACCAGAAGCATCCTACTGTTAGGTGCGTCAATTTTCTTCTTTAGAATTCTACAATTACTTTCACATTTGCCACTTGTACATAGCATTCTAATAAAATCGAGAATAACTCATAGGCATCAAAGTCCTACACATTCAATAATTTGTTTTATTGAGAGAGATTGTGTGTACACAGCACCTTATTCCTACAGTTATCTTATTAAAGCTTAAAATTTTTTTAGTTAATTGGCACATATCTTAGTTACAGTTTCTATTGCTGCAATAAAAAAAAATGACCAAATAGCAAGTTGGGAAGAAAACAATTATTCTGACTTATACTTCTATATCACTGTTCATCATCAAAGAAATTCAGAACAGGAACTCACAGGACATGAACCTAGAGGCAGGAACTGATGCAGAAGCCGTGGAGGGTACTTTTACTGGCTTGCTCAGCCTACTTTCTTATAGTACCCAGAACGACAATCCCATGAATGATACCACCTATCATGGACTGGGCCCTCACATACAAATCATTTGTTAAGAAATGCCCTACAGGGCTGGAGATATGGCTCAGTGGTTAAGAGCGCCACCTGCTCTTCCAAAGGTCCTGAGTTCAAGTCTCAGCAACCATATGGTGGTTCACAACCATCCGTAATGTGATCTGATGCCCTCTTCTGGCGTACAGGTGTATATGCAGGCAAAATACTGTATACATAATAATAAATAAATAAATCTTATTAAAAAAAAAAAAAAAACAAGAAATGCCCTACAGTTTTCCTACAGCTGGATATTATGGAATATTTTCTCAAAGCTTCCTCCTCTCTGCCTACTCAAGCTTCTGTTAAGTAGACATAACACTAGGCAGGACAGTATATTACCAGTTTACTCTTATTATAAGATAATGGTAATGTTGTCATGGATGCACAAGCTACGTGCTTAATAAAGAAAAGAAAGTAGTATCTGAATTTTAAAAAAGAGGTAAAAAGGAAAGGAAGGGACATGACTGCTCCTGGATATGATGGAGAAGAAAGTTTATTGTAGGTAAACGAGAGATCATAGCCAGAAGCAGGGGCATTTGGGAAAGTCCAGCATGTATGATAGCCCTGAGCCTACTGAGGAGAGAGAGAGAAGAAGAGAAAGAGGGGAACCAAGTACAGCAGTAGATGTACACAAAGAGGTGGGTAACCAAAATATCTGGATTACAAAGGGAAGATACCCTGGGCTGGAGAGTTCAGGGTAGAAGACAGAGTATACCAGCTATTCCCTGAAACAGATATGGACTGAGGGATGCTGGCAGAACCTGGAGGCCAAGTCCATTTTGATATATTAAGTGGGCACCTCAACCATTTGTCCCAGGTTTGAAACTTAACAGGGTCTCAATTTCTTTATGAGCTCAACTCTGTATAAAGATGGAGAGATGACTCAGTGGTTAAGAGTACTTGTGGCTCAGTCATAAGGACCAGAGTTCAAATCCTAGCATCCATGTTGCTAACTCACAACCACCTATAAATGCAGCACCAATGGATTGATGCCTTTGTCTGGCGTCCTCAGTCACATATACACACATAAGCACAACACACACACAGACATATATATGAGCATTTTTAAATGAAAAACATCTTAAATAAAAGTCTGTTATCATTTTCAGAGAACTTATCTGAAGTAGATTCATAGTCACACTTTGTTCTTCATTATTTCACAAAAGAATTAGCTGATGCATGTGAATCAGCACAAGATATACTTTTATCACTCCAAAAGTGATAAACAAGTCACCAGTAATCCATAACAGAAACATTACTTGGTGACAACTTGTCAGGGGAAATGAACAGAACCAACCTGTAACATTCCAATCACTTCCCAACTTCTAGAACTTTCCTTTTTCTCTACAACTACTCAACATAAGTTTGTTGAGGTAAGTCCTGAAATTATATTACACTGACAGGGCCAATGTTTCAGTGAGTGCTGTAAAACCAGCTGAAGGCTGTTGAAGATATTTTTAAAATTCTAATAATGCTTATTATTAAATTAGCCTATAATTATTATAGCAGTATTATCTAACCCACTATTATAATCAATAAAGTCACAGACACATGCTGTATTTTAGAATAGCCTCACTTTACCTGGGACTGGGCAGATATTAACCCTCTATCCTGATCACTTACCAGACCCGATCACAGGCCATCTGCTTTAATCATTCCTATCTAGGCTACTTCCCATCCATATCCCAAAACACTTGCTAATGTTCTTCATCTCGGCTGCTTTCCTCCATCCTTGGTGATCTGGTCATGTGCGTCTTTCCAGGCTAAGCCATGATTACCTCCTCTTCTTTTTCTTTTTCTTCTTCTTCTTCTTCTTCTTCTTCTTCTTCTTCTTCTTCTTCTTCTTCTTCTTCTCCTTCTTCTTCTTCTTCTTCTACCTGTCTCTTCTCCTCTCTGCCTCATGGTCCCCTGACCCCAGGCCTGCAAACCTCAGACTCTGCCTCTCTCTTTTCTACCAAACCCCAAGTTTCAGTTTTTTTTAACCAATCAACTTTAAATATGTAGAGCAAGGTTTACACAAGAAGGACAGGTGTATGAGATAATGTGTTCATCTGGGTGGCAACTAGATCTTGGGGGCCAGTAATTAGCATCAGAATACACAGCATCAGACCAACCCCCAACAGAAGGCCTTCTTGGAATCCATCTCTGAGTTTGATGACCTGGTATCTAGAGTTAAAATATTCCTCCATTTACATTAAAACTCTGAGATGAAGCTGCTGAGGGGCAAAGTACTAAAATAGTTACTGTAGAATAACTTTATGATAGACTAGAAGAAATTCTTGACTCACATCTTAGGACAATTGTGCCTCAAACCTCCCTAAACGGGACTTACTCCAAGTAAATTTAAGCATGAAAAAATGAGAAAGAAGGTCACTAAAACAGGAAGCCCCAGGCTCTGCAGACTAATTTAAGCATGAAAAAATGAGAAAGAAGGTCACTAAAACAGGAAGCCCCAGGCTCTGCAGTACACATTCCTTTCATTGTGTTTTCAATTTGCAGCTAAGAAAACTTGATCCCAACGAGAACGAGGCAAAATGCATTCATGTTTGGATACTGTGGGCTTCCACCTCCCCCACTGCACTGTAGTTTAACTATCTTGCACAGTTTTCATCTGCTTCCTCCCCAAAGCAGTTTTTAAAACAATCAATGTGTGGTTTCACTTCCTTAGATTTCAGAAAAATTCAGCTAGGAATCTTATGTGGCTGAAATCTCAGTTGGACATGAGGCCAGAGGGCCATACCCTGTGGGAGTTATTCATATTTACATGGCCATGCTCACCACTCTATTCAGTGGTTTCTAGAGGTTTGGTTGTCTTCTCAATTCAGTCATTGAAAGAATGGATTACTCTCTACCTCCAATTCCTTTACAGGTCTCAGAGGTGCCAAGTTCATCTGCTTTCAAGACCGCCAGTGGCACAGCGAGTGCTTCAACTGTGGAAAGTGCTCTGTCTCCTTGGTGGGTGAAGGATTCTTGACCCAGAACATGGAAATCTTCTGCCGCAAGTGTGGCTCAGGAGCAGACACTAACGTGTAGAAAGAGACACTCTTTCCCTACCTGAAATCCACTTTGCCTTTGCTCTCACTAAATCTGGAATTCAGTGGCACTAATAATATTTTCATTTGCATTTAGCAAGCAGTATAATGTGGGGTATACAGCAGAAAAGGCTTAGCACACTTTATAATTGAACTATATAATAAGGGGCACACAAAAATCACAGAATTCTAACAGAATTTTTGTTCACAAAGACTGAATAAGAATGAAAAACCGAAACTCCGGATTTTCCTCATATGTAAGACTTCCACTGCCAGCTGCCCCCTTAGTCAATGGAATTGGACATCTATAGTACCTTTATACTGAAGTAGAATGGGCATCTTCTCTACCTAGGAAAAACTAAGCATGGATTTCACACATTTTAGGTGAATTGTACTTTCAGAGCCACAACGTCTTTTCTAAATGCTTACAGACTCTGTTCTTTTAAGTGACTCTAACCAGAATAATTTGTTGTCCTCAAAGGCAAAACTTTAAAGTAAATAGATCATTAAATTTTCACTCATGAAAATGAATGTTAGGGAATCAGTTAAATGTTAGAACATGACTTTCATCCAGATATCTAAGACATAATAGAATGCATAATTATTTCTAAACTTCATGCATTTTGCCTTCAAAAATTACATAGATGATTAATGGTCAGACATAAAAGGGGGCTTTAAGGAAATATAGCAAAAGCAATAACTTAAAAATAATAATTCACTGCTGGTAATTCAGTACCTGCAAATGAGCACAATACAACAAAGTGGGCTGCAGAGGAGCCCTCCCCCTTCTATGCCTGCACCACCCAGTTGTCCCTAAGCCAGACCACCCTAGGGCCCTAGTCAGCTGCATGACCAGGACTTCCAAACCCTAAGCTCCAGCCCACAGATCAACATTTATTCTGTCACACAGGAAATTTAGCGGAAATTCTGCCATCAGACACTTTTTTTTTCCAGTGGAACACAGTCTGTTCTCTCAGTGCTCAGTTATAGCCTCGGCTGCAGAGGCTCATCTGTAGAAAGGTCAGGAGAAACACTCTCTTGGATGTAGTAATATGTTGACTTTCAGACTAGTGTGGGAGCTTTAAATCTTGATTCTAAGATACATAGATACATAGGCTATGCAAGATGAAAATGGTTAAAATGCTGTCACCAGAGATCCAATTAAAATTCCATACACAACAGTTAAAATAGTGTAAAATACAAGGGATGTTCGGGGATGTTAAGAATTTTGAGAAACTAATGGAAGGTCAGGCCACATACACAATTGGAAAATCACAACTGTACTTTTGAATTAACAGTGGGCAAGATATTTTCTTATATTAACATTGGGATGTGGAGGTCAATTAGTACTTTCTTACATTAAATGAGATTGCACAGGTGAAACTAAACATGCTGATCTGTGATCTAGAAAACATGCATTTACATCTTTAGAAATCTGAATTCAAAAAGAAAAAAAAATCCGAATTCTTCAGTGTGTGTGTGTGCGCGCATGAGTGTGTGTCTGTCTGTGTGTGCGTGTGTGTGTGTGTGTGTGTGTGTGTGTGTGCGTGTACATGCCTGCGTGCTTCTGTGTGTGCATGTGTGTGTACAAGATATGGCATTGTCGCCATTAGCCAATTACAGATAAACATGCAGCACATGATATTTTCTGCTCAAACAAACACAAAGTTTAGGTGTTTGTTGTAGTATTGTGGAGATGAATTGGTGAAGATTGCATTAAATGTTTTTTGTGGTACTAGAGATAAAACCCAGGACTGTACACATTTTGTGCAAGGATTCTACCACTAAGATACATCCCTTGCATTTAATTGTTAAGATTAAATGGAACCACTTGCTAGATAAGCATCTTATTATCATTTTCTAAGTATATGTCAGAAATATATAAAAATACTTATCTATTTTGATATTCCTTAGTCACCAAATATATATCGAATGTGCGCTGCCCAGAAATAAATGTCATGCACCTGGTAGTCACTTGCAAAGAACTCTTCCCTGATGCTTAATAAAAGTACCACTGTAGACACAACAGTCTTATGCAAAAGCTAAGAAAGGCTTCTTTGCAATGACACAAAGACGACCATGGAAAGAATTGGTACTTTATTTGATTTATAAACAGAAAATTTCTCTTAACTGGCTTACTAAAAAATGGAATGGGCTGCCTCAATATGGAGTGGACATCCATGCTTCTGGGTGGCATCAGTGTGCGCAGGGAAGTAGTCAGAAACAAGTCTCAGCAAATGGTGTGGAAGCTGCTGAGATGTGGTGCTATAGAGCAGGGAGACATGGTAGTGTACAAGCCAAAGTCAGAGGAAGAAAAAACGGTAACTGTCAGACAAAAGGTGCACACACATGCGTCTAACAGGCCATGGAAGTTACCAGTGTTCTTGGCTAGGACGTAAAAAGGCTACGACAGTGTTCAAGGACAGTTGGATAGCTGTAAATGTATGTGTGCATGGTGAGGGGATAGGACCAGAGAGGGCAGGAGTCCAACAGTTGGGTTTCCTCCTGCTCCTCACATGCATGTGGTTAGTGGCTGCAAAAGTGGTAGGACAAACAGAAGGAAACTCAAGGCTAGAGCTGAGTTTGCTGATGTAGGTGAGTATACACATTAACACATCAAAATATTTTACATTGTTATATTTAGAGTTGAAGTTGATAAAAAAGAGGATGTTTTCCTTCAAGAGAAATTAGTATGATGCTTAAGAGTTTGAGTTTTAACTGGAAAAACCATTCAATCCCTTTACTAAGACAAATTAATACCAGTGGATAACCAAGATGTGATCATGTCACAAGCAGGATTCAAACCTCAGCCATTATGACTTTAGGAACATGACATTATACATTGCAGCAAAAGAGATCAGTCAGCGTGAAAAATGCATGCCTCTGAGCACAAATGACCTTCATTAAAAAGCTACTGCAAAATGCCAACATGAAAAATCAGCCTTAAAGCATTTTTGATGTTAGTAATATCACTTTTTAATGTAAGAGTAAAATACTTTTTAAAGTACTTGACATACTGACATAGTTCTTCATGTGTTAAATTTAAGAATAAATTTTACACTATGATATGGTTATATTTAACTGAGCATATAAATTATTCTCTAACACTTTCATAGATATTTAATATCTGTAGCTGACATAATACAGCTTTTTGTCTTATAAATGGTGGTTTTCAGACGTTTCTTATGTTAAACAAATGTATACTTCACATGGTGGATATTCGTGAAATGGATTTTGGAGATTTATTTATTACATTATATGTGCTGTAAACACAACAGATAGAAACTAACTTCTTTAGTATTTCTACTTCTATTTCACGCTTCCTGACTTATAATTTTTACAACATATAAATTACTACATTTGGGTATCATTTCATGGCATGAATAGAAAAATACTTTAAGTATTGATCCAAACCAGGTGCCTTTATGCTTACTACACCATGTGTTGCCTGACTCTTCTTCTAGTGGTCAGGTTTAAAAGACTACTAAATTTTTTTTTTTAAAAATTTTATTCCTAATTACTCCCTCTGAGATCAGAGGAGTAGCTCACCTTGGAAAGATATTTCTTCCATAGATCAGAATCTTTCACAATTTTTTTCTGAGTTGGAGGCGGTGCTAAAACTCTCAGTAGTGCTAAGCTCTTGTGTATTTTATTGAAATCAAAGCTTTTGTAACCACAAAACTTTTCCAAATCAATACTGTTTCATTCCATAATTGCTTTAGATAATAAATTTGTTTAATGCTTGACCCAATAAATATTTGGGAAAATATCCCTAAATAAGCATTTCTAGGTTTTATTATTAATGATTTTTGAAAAGTCATGCTATTTATATGAGATTCATGAAAGTTAAAATTTATGACCTTTTATCTTCAAGTACTGTTTCTTCGATTAGAGTCAATCTATCCCTGGATGTTATGGTGGCTAGGAACATTGACCTCATCCTGAGCTTTTTTCCCCCAGGAAACACTGACACTTTACCTGTCATTAAACTACCAGGACATGTCATGTAGCTTCACCATCAAAAACCTGTGTGGGGCTGAAGGGAGGTCTCAGCAGTTGAAAGCACACACTACACTCAGAGAGGATGGAGTTGGGCACCTCACACTGGAGTCCAGTCACCCTCTCAGTGCCTGTAGCTCCAGCTCCTGGGGATCCACTCATGTGCCTTCTTAGACGACCCCCCAAAATTACATCCAGAAATAGAGAATTTCTTTACTAGAATTAGAACAATTCTGAACTCCTTTGATTGACTAGCTTTAGGATCAGGTATATTCTAGAATAATTGAGGTAGAAAGATTATTTCTAAATTTGGAAATCAGAAAAGGGGGGAGGGGAACCAAAAGGATCAGGCTCAAAGTTTAAGTTAAAGAAAAAACAGAGTTTGTGTGCATCTGTAGTGATAGGACTGGCACATCTGTGGTTGGAGAAAGACAGCACACTTTGACAGAATCATAGCCCACATTAGAGGAAATGAGTATTTTGGGAACGTATTGTCCCAGTAATGGCCATGAACTTACAGAGTGGATGGCTAAAAAAGATTTTTTTGACCAAGTAAAACATTAATGAGCTCAGCAGAAATTTACTCAGTGACACAGAGACATTAAATGTTATTCCTGCCGTAGTCAGAATGGAAAATCTAATTTGATGAGTGTGGAGGGACGCATACTGAATGCTGTGGTTTTATCTTTAAATCCTGAGCTGTGTCTGCAATGCCCTTGACCAAACTGTTTTCCCAGTAGCTCCACCTCAAGGTCTTGAGGAGAAAATAAATTAAGGAGTGTGGACAAAGAAGGAGAAGGAGGAAAAAGGAAGTGGTGGTTTTAAAAAATGGCATTCCTAAAAATATAGGTTAAAACTGAACTTCAGTGAATACTTATATATTCTTTTCTTATATATTAAAGATCCACCATAATTACAGGAAGTTCCAAGGGGCCAAAATATATTTTTAAAAAAACCTTTAGCCTAGATATCTACATTTTAATATCACTCTTTGCTTTCCATGGAAATCCCTCAGATGCAAACAGAAATATCACTGATCTCTGTCCATACTGCTGTGAGGAGTTAACTTATTGTTAGCTTCTTCTTTTTTCTTCACATTCTTTCTTCTGCTGGTATCCATGATACACGAATCTCCTAATTGTCTGGCCTCCTCCCTTCCCTATAAATGGACAAGAATGATCTTTGTTGGATAAAAAAAAATACTTTACAACTGATTTATGGAACTGGAGAGATGCCTCAGTGATAAGAGCACCTCCAGAGGACCCAGCACTTACAAGGTAGCTCACAATTGTAACTCTAGTCCTAGTGTCTCCAATACTCACTCGGCCCTCCTTGGGCCCTTGTATGTAGCTAGTGCATAGAAATGCATGTAGACAAAGCATCTACACACAAAAAATTTAAATTATTTTTATATGATTTATAGCAGTATGAAGGGGAATATGCATACGTGCATACTTCCATGAAAATGTCCTCATGCATTAGCATGTACAATGAATACATACAAAGAAAAGGAAAAGTGGAACAAAAATTGATTCACGGTAATATAACATAAAACTAGTAAAAATGTTTTTGTACACAAAGTGAGTAAATGCTGTGATATGTAAACTGACTCAATAAAAGCTTTTAAAATTATCTGTCTTTTTCTGCACCGATACCATGCTGTCTTTATTACTATTGCTCTGTAGTATAGGATGAAGTCAAAGATGGAGATACCTCCAGAAGTTTTTTTTATTGTGTAGGATTGTTTTAGCTATTCTAGGTTTTTGTTTTTTCCATATGAAGTTTAGAATTGTTCTTTCAAGCTCTGCAAAAAATTGTGTTGGTATTTTGATGGGGATTGTAAGATCTTTAACCAATCCTATATTGACAAAGGGATAATATCCAAAACATAAAGAACTCAAAACATTAAATACAAACAAACAAAATAACACAATTGAGAAATGGGGCACAGAGCTGAACAGAGAATTCTCAGTATAATAACCAAGAAGCATTTAAAGAAATGCTCAATGTCCTTAGTAATTAGGGAAATTCAAATTAGAACGACTCTGAGATTCCATCTTACACCTGTCAGAATGCCTAAGATAAAAAAAAAAAAATAAAGTAACAGCACATGCTGGCAAGAATGTAAAGAAAGAGAAACACTCCTCCATTGCTGGTGGGGGGAGTGCAAACTTGTATAATCACTTAGGAAAACAATCGAGCTTTCTCAGAAAATTGGGAATAGCTCTACCTCAAGACCCAGCTATACCACTCTACCACTCCTGGTTATATACCCAAAGGATGTTCCACCGTACAACAAGGACACTTCCTCATCTATGTTCCTAGCAGCTTTATTCATAACAGCCAGAATCTGGAAACAACATAGATGTCCCTCAGCCGAAGAATGGATAAAGAAACTGTGGTGCCTTTACACAATAGAATACTAGTCAGCTATTAAAAAGAAATCATAAAATTTGCAGGCAAGTGGATGGAACCAGAAAAGATCATCCTGGGTAAGGTAACCTAGACCCAGAAAGACACGTATGGTATGCACTCACTTACAAGTGGATTTTTGACATATAGTACAGAATAAACATACTACAATGCACAGACCCAAAGAAGATAACAAGAAGAACCCAAGGGAGGATGCTTAAATCTCTCTCAGAAGGGGAAATTGAATGGACAGAGTAGTGGTTGAAGAGTGGAAACAAGGTAGGAGAGGAGAGATATGAGGGTGGAGATCAGACCTAAAGAGAGCAAGGGCATCTGTTACAAGCTAGAGAGCTAAGTCAGGAGAAGATCCCAATGGCATATGAGAGGGACTCTAGCAGAGAATGCTAGTAGCAGGGGCCATAGAGACCAAAGAGGACATCCTCTAACCACCTACAAAAACTTAGACTCAAAATTCATAGACTCAAAGATTGACGAAATGTCCAAACAATGCCTGGCCCAACCCAAGACACCCCCATGGGAGAGAACTAACCCCTCACACTGTTAGCAATAGATACTCTGCTATGCTTGCAGACAGGAGCCAAGCAGATTTGTCCTCTGAGAGGCTCCATCCAGCAATGCCTGGAAACAGATCCTGAGACTCACAGCCAAACAATGGGAGAAGCATAGGGAGTCTAGTAGAAAAGTGGGATGACAGATGTTCCACAAAAAGACCAACAGAGCTAACTAAGCCAGGGCCCAGGTGAACATGTTGAGACTGAGGTACCAATTAAGGACCTTACATGGACAGGACTCAGGCCCCCTGCAGGGATATGGCCAGTGGGTAGCTAGGGCTTCATGTAGGTGCTCTATTGAGGGGAGTGGGGCTGTCTCTGACATGGACTGTCTTGTTAGCCTTTCAACTACTTTACTCTGGCAGGACTGCCTTGTTAGTCCTGATGTGACCTGATGAGCTAGTGTGAGGACAGGGGCTCCCCTCTTCTGAGTAGTTGGAGGAAGAGGGTGGGGAGAGGAAGGAGGGTGACATTGGGAGGTGAAGTGAGATGGGGCTGCCAACAGGATGTGAAGTGAATAAAGTGAAATTTAAAAATTTTTAACTATGTTTTTTTATCATAAATTCAATGAACTCACAAGTTTGCAGTATGTCCACATTTCATTAGGGCTTAACTATCTCCACAGGAAAACCACAGTGTGCCTCTAAAAGCCCAATTTCACAAAATACGTGAAAGACATGACCAGTGAACAAAGTGCCTCTGTCTTTGACCTCAGAGATGACACCAGCTTTGAGGAAATACTATTATTGAAAGGAAACAGAAACCACAGAAAAATATCCTCCTCTTCCATGTAATTTTAGGATCCAAAACAGTATACAATAAACTGGACTGAATTAACATTGTAAAGTATGGTAGATGCTCAGTGACTGTTTGGTTAAAAAAAAATCTGCCCTTGTTTTCCTCCTCTAAATACCCCAGATAAGCTCCATAAGAAAGCTCACAATATGTTAGCTGCTGCTGCAATCAATTCTTCAAGTCACAATGCCCCCTTTCTGTGCTTCAGGCCCTACTGTTTGGGGGAGGAGTTGCTTTTGGTTTGGGTTTTGGATTTTGCCCAAGATTCCTCCTCTCACTTGCCTATCTAATTTCTAATTTACATCACAATCAAAGTCAGAACTACCTCCTCCAGACCCTTTATTTATTAATAGGCCTTAGCAAAAGTAAATCAGTTTCTTACATAATTTTTTGGAGAGTTTAAACATCTTGGTTTATTACAGTTAGGAATAAGAATGGTTAAAAGTGTATCTTCATAGCAAGAAACACTGGGTTGAAAGTCTCAGTTCTGAGGGCATAAAAAAGTGTTTAGGATGTAGTTAGGGACTGCGCTGATTAAGTACAATGATGGCTGTATGTTCTCCACCAGGATCCATGACTTCACCAGCCCTGGATAGTTGTTTTCTAGTACTAGGTTTCCAGTACTAGGCACGATTTCTCTCTTGTAGACCAGATCTTAATCCAATTAGGGAATTGTTGGCTATTGCTAAGGTAGGCGTGCCACCACAGCACCCTTAGGGTCACTGTGCCATGGTCGCCATTGTTGTGGTTCATTATACCACAGACAAGTGTATTCCTCATCCTCCATCAAGAAGACTGCTCTTTGCAAGAGAGTAAGATCACTAACGAAAACCATAACCAATCAAAATGTAGAATTGGAGATCCAAGTCTCAGTGAAAAGAGCTACATAACAGCTTACACATCTAAGGATCAGGGGTCATTGTGGAAGACAAATGGGCAGACTGTAAGAACCGGAAGATCAGGGACTTTGCTGTCTCCTAGTAATCTTAGAAGCTACATCCATACAGTCTCACCAACACTAGTGCCTAAATATGTGAGCCACACAAGGACAACAACAACAGATGGGCCAAAGTGTTCAGGTGACAGTCCATGAGGCCTCAATCCTACACAAAGAACTATGGGCAGCTAAGGAATACTAAGAGGGGGAGAAATCGTCTTTCGCAGTGAAGAACACACCAACTGCTTATCCAATACTAAATGGTCAGCCTGAAAACCCATGAGTAACATAAAGACTGAGCAGGTTATGTTTAGGAATAATTACGCACATATGTATGTAACAAGAATGAAAGAAATAAGAGGCCATGGGTTTAAAGGGAGTAAGAAAGGGTAGGTGGAATGGTCTGAAGAGGGAATGGGAAGGAGGCAATAATGTGGTTATGATCTCAAGAAATAAAAGAATCGTCATTCTGCTTGCTTGATGTGTGGCATTTCATGAAGTAGTAAACTGTCTAGGCTTTGGTTTTCCATTTTCAACTGGGAAACTATAATATAAACCTTAAAAGGCTGAGGAGATGAAATTACCTATAAGAAAGCTACTTCAAGCCTGACTAGCATTTTCCAGCATATTATAAGGTTCAGAATATCTGTTAGCCCTACTGTGCCCTGGATCACTTGTGTATTTGCATTTTATAAAACTTGCACTTAAATAAATATCGGATACTTGGTTGATGCCCAGTGAGTACCAAACTTACTTGTAGTTGTGGAAGCACCAATGCTTTCTTTTATGCTGCCAGTAACTATGATTAATGTGTGAACATCTCTAGCCAGCCGTTAAATCACGATTTGACGTTCAGTGAGTGGGTAAAATTGTTGTTTTACTAACACAAATCCTTTCCATCCAGCCACAGGATTCAATAAAATTATGGCTTATTCTCTGAATTATCCACTAGATGGCAGAAAATTGTTACCACCCAGAGCACTGTCACTAGATTAGCAGTCTGGGATTTAAATCCCAGCAGTATGCAAATTGCTTTCCACTCTACCCTTAGCAACACTGGCCTTTCCACAGATGTCATTTTTTAAAGCAAAACCACTATTTTTAAGCTGGAAAAGAGAAATCAGACATCATCACGGCAACAAATATTAAGTATGAGCCTGCTAATAAATAATACGTTGTGATAAGGAACTTCACCTTGCAAAACAGCTGCAGGTCACAGGGATAAAGGCTGGGCAGTGCACAGGAACTGTCCTTCCTGATGTTGGAGAGACACAAACGGGAAGGCCCTGGTCGTGGTCTGCACCTATCTTGGTCCTTTGGACTCTCATGAGGGCCAGCTCCCGCTCCTAGTTCGCTGAAGCTGGTTTTATTTTGATTTAATGGTGTGTGTGTGTGTGTGTGTGTGTGTGTGTGTGTGTGTGTGTGTGTGTGCGCGCGCGCGCGCACGCGCGCACGCGTGCTCATGCACATGCATGCACGCGGTAGGGATCAAACCCATAACTTCCAAAATGCTAGGCAGATAATCTGCCAATGAACTCCGTGCCCAGCCCTCAACCACAGACGAGGAGTAGACTAATACAAAGCTTGTTAACGTTCTAGATGACCTTTAACCTTGTGTCTATTACTGTAAGTGCGGTAAATGTAAATGCTGCTTCCATTCTAGATTTCTAAAGAATATGACTTTGGTTATACTGTTCTGTGAATGTACAATGATATGCTTCATAGTTTAACTTGATACCCCTCCTGGGTACACAGGCAGTTGGAAAATACAATATAATACATAATTTGCTCATAAATTCACTTATTAATGAACTATATCAATCTCTCTGTCTGTTCCTCTCCTGGTATCATCCCTGCCTTATTCTGTATCTTGATAGAATGGTTAGAAAAACAATATATCCTAGGGCAAACCAACACCAAAACCATACCTACATCTCAGGATTTAACTGTGGTTAAACTCAGAAAGCCTTGGTTGGTATTTTGAAGAAAAACAAAATATAAAATATACAATGAACACACTAGAATGTTCCATTAATTAATTTTCCAATTAATTTCATCTTACAAGCCTTCGTGAGTATAGACTTGATGCTGGGGCTCTTAGACATAGAACCTAAATGCTAACTACACTCTCTCCTCCCCTCGAGAGCCTCACTTCTTTCCAGCTCTCTGTCCAGTCTTTGACTCCAGGGAGAGGAGCTTCCTTCTGGCAGCTGGAGGCAATGTGGGCCCTCAGCCCATAACTGCTTTCCATGTAGCCTCTCCCTGAAGTCACTATGGCATTCTTGCCAAAATGGCTCACTAAAGGTGACCTGGGGCATAGAGAGCCTGTGAGGAAAGTTCAGACTCACTAACTTTTGGGTGATATGATTGTGAAGACAGCAATGGTCAAGTAAACTATATGCTTGTAGGGTGACAACTACATGCTGTTCTTTTAATATATGCAAAAGTATATAGATGGAACAAGAAGTATTCACGAGCTATTCACCATGTTCAACTATTTAAGCCAAGTAGATTTTGTAATTTGTATTCCACGTATTCCTTTTTTCTTGCACATGGTTTATTTTGAAGCAAACACCATATTACCATAGTATTCATCTGTCAATATTTTAATTTAAAGAAATCTTTTAAAGGAGAAAAAAACATTGAATTACATTTAAAGCAATATATATTAATTTTTGTCTGGGTCGATTCACTATTGAATTATTTGGCCCTGGAGAGTGTAGGTAGGCACTGAGTAATGGAATGTGATTTCCAGAAAATAACTTAGGAGAAAAACTTCATGTGAAAGGCTATAAAGGGTGTCACCATGGCCCCACTGTTCTTTTCCAATGGCTGCAATCTCCTCTGAAACTATTTTTAGAAAAAAACTATTGTACCAGAAATGTTAGCAGCCTATAGAGTCAAGACACCAGAATATGGTCACTTCAGTAACCATAGACATCTACTGCAGGCTGCCAAGCTGTGGAACAGTGATGACTGGGTGATTGAGAAATGCACAGCACATAAAATAGAGTTGAGGGCTGGAGAGATGGCTCAGCAGTTAAGAGAACTGACTGCTCTTCCAGAGGTCCTGAGTTCAATTCCCAGCAACCACATGGTGGCTCACAACCATCTATAATGTGATCTGATGCATACTGTATGCATAATAAATAAATCTTTTATAAAATAGAGTTGAGTTTAGAGGAGGCACCTGGGGAGCAGACCATTGGACTGCCTCTTCTCAGGACAGCCAGCGTAGCACAGAGGCTCTGTCCCCAAAACAGAAGAGTACTTATGTGCAGCCTGAAAAGTGTGGGCCTCTACAAGGAGTCATTCTCCTGAAGCGAATGGAAACTCCCCAAGATTGAGGAGTGAGAAACTGATTCTAAGCCATTGTTCCAACCAGGACTAGCAATATCCCAGTAATTATCTGGGAAAGCCAGGCATAAATGTGCAGCTTGCAGGGGTGCAGAAAGGGAAAGTAAACATCGAAACACAAGGATTCTTTATCTTTGAGATTTCCGATGGGCTGTGGTGGCTAATGTCAGAGTTAAAATGGCATTTGGTGGTTGACTGCCGCTCTGGTCCCTGGAGTGCTCTTTTAGCAGCAGAAATGCAAACATGAGGGGAACTGAGAAAAAGCAGACTACATGGAAGGTATATGTGCACCAGGCAGAATCAGCTGGAAGTCGTATACGGATACAATTCAGCACAGCGAAGTGCTGCATATTAAACAGCTGGTGTTTTCCTTCAAGTGTTTCAAATCTATCATGAAATATATTCATGGTCAACTCTATTTACCCTTAGGCACCTTGGTTTTCCAACCTTTGCTCCAACACATCCCAGTTCCTCCCAAGTATGACATCCAAGGTAGCTTTGTCATTTTATCTTGAGTCACTACATCTGCTGTACTTCATATTATGTTCCCAGCATTTCTTCTTGTTCCCTAGAAGAAAGACTGACAAGTAGGTACGAACTCAGTGATATCAGCATCACCTCCCTTCATTATCATCTTCCTCTCCTCCTCCTTCTTCACTACTAGTAATTTTTCTTAGTAAGAGGCACACCCCCTTCCCCAATACAAAACTTCCAAGCATTTTGGTCCATTCTATTATGTTCAATTTTCTGATGGAGTGGAAACAGGGTGGAGGGTATATTTACACACTTGATTCAATGCTCCATCATAGAAGTTCTCCAAAAGATATTGCCACAAATGTAGTTAGTTTGGGTTACTGAGTTTTGTTTTGTTTTGTTTTGTTTTGTTTTAAGATAAATTCTCTGTGTAGCTCTGGATGTCTTAGAATTCATTCTGTAGATTACACTGGCCTAATAATCAAATAGATGCACCCACCTCTGCTCCAGAGTGCTGGGATTAAAAGTATGCGCCACCACCCAGACTTTTTTTTTTCTTTTTTTCTTTTTTTTTGAGACAGGGTTTCTCTGTGTTAGCCTTGGCTGCCCTGAACTCGCTTTGTAGACCAGGCTGTCTTGAACTCACAGCGATCCGCTTGCCTCCACCTGGCAAGTGCTGGGATGCCCAGACTTATTCTTATTCATGCAGGGGTGTAACCTAGTTACATCCATTTACCTGCAACTTACATGATTTAATTTTTCTTTACAGCTAAATACTTCCATTATGTATGTTTATGTATAAATATTGTATACTATGTTTACCATTTTCATTATCTATTTACTAGTTGAAGGGAAATTTTTATTGCTTTCATTTCCTAGCTATTGTGAGTGGAGCAGCAATGAGCATCACAGAGCAAGTATCTGTGGAGTAGAATGCTGAGTACTTTGGACAGATACCTAGGAGCAGTATATCTGGATTGTGATAGATTTATTTTTAGGTCCGTTATAATTTCCCATACTGATTTCTACAGCAGCTGCACCAGCTTGCAATCCTAACACTGAACAAGGCTTCTCCTTTCCTCACATCCTCACCGGCATTTGCTGGCAGTTGCTTTCTTGCCTTTAGTCATTTTGATTGGATAAAATGAAATCTCAAGGGGCTAGAGAGATGGTTCAGCGGTTAAGAGCACTGTTTTCTCTTCCAGAGGTCCTGAGTTCAATTCCCAGCAACCCATGGTGGCTCACAACCATTTATAATGTGATCTGAGGCCCTCTTCTGCCATGCAGGTATATATGCAGATAGCGTACTCTGTGGAAGGATTACAGGCCTTGTCCCAGGTGAAAGCAGTCTTGGCGGGCTTTGCCCAGGTTTTTCCCCTTGGAGACACCACCAGAACCCCACGGAGATGGACATTGTTATACACTGGGAGGAACCATACTGGGTCTGGAATTCAGGGAGCAGACCAAGGACTGGAGCCAGGCTATTGTGTTTTTAATTGAACAGAGACTGGCAATTGAGCTCCCAAGAGAGATGCAGGTGGGGAGGAGAGGAGAAGGCTGCAGGTTCAGACCATGAGGGGTAGATTGGATCTGGGAGAGGATCAGGTACAGGCCGGGGACACCTAGGGATCTGTCCCATGGAGCTGATATCCTGAAGGTTTATTCTTGTTTCCCCTTTAACCTTTTTCCCTCCTGTATAGGATAGTTGGGTTGCATAACAAAGTCTAATTGTTAAGAAACAGAGCCAACAGTATTCATATACGTTAAATTAATTAATTAAAATGAAATCTCAAAATTGTTTTACTTTACATTTTCTTAATTCTGTAAACCTAGCCCACTACCCATGGCCAGGGACGTCACAGATCTTAGAAAGAGAAAACACTACTGCCTTACTAAACTAGCTTAATTCATAACTAAATATGAGTCCCTATTCTTATATCCACAGGTAAATAAGTGTGGCTCTCATTCCCTCTCAAAGAAGCTGTTTTTCAAAACAGACAGTGCCATTACAAACAGCCAAAACAGATCAAATTGTGTAAAACAACTGACTATGGGATGCCCAGTCTCAGGTTATCCATCTACAGTTCACCCTCTACACCTAAGGCTTGGGGAACGTCACAGATGAGGGGCTGAGGGATGGTAAAAGCCAAAGGCCAAGGTGCATTGCAAGATGATGTCGGCTAGGTATGCTAGGGAAGCTACACCCATGGACTCTCAGCAAGACCGCCTAAACAAAACATAAACAACGACAACACCAGGTGGTAAGGCAACACAGATGGAGCTAATCTAACAGGACCCCACCCCTACATGAAAAGATACAAGTAAACAGTGACTATTGAGAGAGGGAAATTTAAATATCTCCAGGGCTGAGATCACTAATCAGTTATCCAGTACCAAATGATCAGGGCTGAAAATATAAACGTACGGGCAATACTAAATAGACTTATAGGTTGTGCTTATATATTTATTCAGTCATCCACACATGCAAGTGCATGTGTGTGTGTGAGAGAGAGACAGAGACAGAGACAGAGACTAATAATTAAAGAGAAAGAGGTCATGACTTTGAGAATGAATGAAAGGTGTTGGAGGAAGAAGGAGGAAAATTCTGTAAATATATTTCAATTAAATTTTTTAAGTCCAAGACTCTCCACCAAATATCACTTTGTAGTCATGAGTATTTATAGGTCACCAACTTTTTAGACAAACAAAAAATGTTCTGTAAAGAACAAAACTCCATAGGTGTTTATTCCCATGTGTCTCATGGGTTCTGAGAATCACAGTTATAATACTATCTGCTTTCCACAGCCTAGAGTCTCCTTAGACTTTTGGTTTTGGTTTTGTTTTTTGTGTATTTAATGTCAAGGATTTTTATTGTACCATAAGATGTATCTGAGAAGGATAACTTATGTTTGCATTTATATATTAATATCTGCAGATATACATGCATGCACACACATGCACAAACATGGGCAAATAGATACACACATCAATGCCATTCACAGAGACTTTCTCATTTCAAAGCCACATTGCATTGTATGAATTCTCCAGAATATTTTTAGCCCTCCCTCTGTATATGGCCATTTGAGTAATTATCTCCAGTTATTTACAGGTCTACAAGTTACAGGTGCATATGTATGCTACGTGCAAGTATTTTTGCTGGATAGGTCTCACAAAAGTACAACAACTGAGACAAAGGTGTATGCATTTAAAATGTTTTAAATGTGGTCAATCCTTCCTCCTTAATAGGTATAGCGACAATTTATCCTTCAACGACTTAAGCTTCCCATATAAAATCATTGTCAATAATTTTTTCAAATTTATAGGCTAAAAAGGTGTGTCATATTAGTTTCATTTCCATCATTTTAAAAGAAGACTAGCATCAGTACATAAAGTTTGAGCTATTTGCCTTCCTATTCTGTGAATTTCTTGTTCACTTCCTTTGAACAATGTTCAGTCAGTTGGGACTTTAGTTTTTGGTCTGCTTTATAAATTAAAGGAAAGCTATAATTGAAATATATTAAAATCTGTGTGTCCTTTCAAGATATGTAATGGGCTTTTAGTGGTGAAAATGGTATTCACTTGTGTAGCTACCAACAAAATTAGCATATAGAGCATTTCTGTGGCTGAAAAGATCTCTCAAGTCCAATTGGAATAAATTGCCCTTCACTTTCCAAGCAATCTCAAATATGATCTAATTAACAGAAGGTTGACTTCATTTTTTTTTTTAATTCTAGGCAAAGGGCTGGAAAGACGATTCATTAAGAGCACTGATTCCCCTTTCAGAGGACTAGGGTTCAAGTCCCAGCACCCACATGGCAGTTCACAACTGTCTGTAACTCCAGTTCCAGGGGATTGCTACCCTCACACAAACATACATGCATGCAAAATACCAGTGCCCATAAAAGTAATAACTAAATTATTTTTTAAAAGCTAAACAAGAGGTTGCTAGATCCTCTCTCCCTTCCTCTTTCTGCCTTTCTCCCTCCCTCCCTTCCTCACTCCCCGACACTCTCTTCCCACTTCTAAGTAAGACACAGGATAAAGATATGACTGTCCTACCATGACATTATGCATTGTTACAGGACTCAGCTTCTGTGAGCCTTATGCTACATTTACCATTGACAAGTGTTTAATCAACAACTGTTATCAACACACAATTACTCCCAACTTGAAACTAGTCATCAATGGACATAGAAGTGAAGAAATAACTAGCTCACTATTTATAAAATAAAAAGATTTCACTTCTTACATGATTCTGTGGTTCCTGACCAAATAATTTAAATAAATGTTTATTCTTCTAAAGAATGAAGCAGCAAATATAATATTCAGGCCTGCTAGCAAAATGATAATGAGCAACGCACCTTCGCTCTGAGGCTTTCCTGCAGCGCCAATGTGCAGTCATAGTCTCTCAGCTAGCTTACCAGGGTGGAGTTGGACACTCCTCACACATCTGCAGACCATTGAGCCAGTTTTTAGTTACTGTACTTTGACTTATTTCTCCAGTTCTCTTGGATTTTATTTGTTTGATTGGTTGGGTTTTTGTTTGTTTGTTTGTTTGTTTGTTGTTTTGTTTTTTGAGACAGGATTTCTCTGTGTAGCCTTGGCTGTCCTGGACTCACTTTGTATACCAGGCTGGCCTTGAACTCACAGCAATCCCACCTGCCTCTGCCTCCCAAGTGGTGGGATTAAAAGCATGCGCCACCATGCCCGGCTTGTTTGTTTGTTTTAATCAGTGTGATAAGTACTGAGTCTGTCACATTTGAAGATAAACAGAGGTCATTTGAATCCATGATACATTTACTTGGTAGCATACAGATTTTTTTTTCTATCAGCCATTCTAACAAGTGTGAGCCAACTTCAGATGCCATGCTTGCAGTGTCAGTATTTCAGGCAAGTTAAATGAGGGCATAGCTAAGCAAATCCCATCGCTATAAAATTAAAAGCCCACCAACAAAAACTCAGTTTGCACTGGAACTATTTCTATGAGATAAAATTCAGTACTCTCATGATATTTATGGTAAACTTCATTATCATAGTGTGGTTCTGGTGTTTAAAATGACAACTTACATATTGGAAGAAACCCCTTTCCACTGCAGAGTCAACACTATCCTCTAGATATATCACCAGTAAAGACGCAGGATGTTCTGCAGAAACTACTGCTGCAAGCCTCACTGAACACCTTCATAAGCCCCAAGCCCCCAGTGATTGCACAGATAGCTCTAGCTCATTGCCTTTCACCTACTAGGCTCCTCCTCAAAATCTGAAGAACACACCTGCTTCCCAAACCCACTAACTAGTGAACGGGGCTGCCTGTGTTCTCCATGCTTATGAAAAGTCCTTGCAACCTCTAACTTTCTTCATGGTGTTCTTCAATCTGACATGTGGTTTCTTATATGTAATAGTGATGGTCGCCTCCTGTGCCACTCTTCTTTGAGAGCAATATGAGGAGAAATAGGCATGCAGCTCCATTTTTTTTTTTTTTTTTTTTTTTTTTTTTTTTTTTTTTTAGTGTGGGCAAGGGGTTGAGACAGGTTTTCTCTGTGTAGCCTTGGCTGTCCTAGACTCACTTTGTAGACTAGGCTGGCCTCAAACTCACATAGATTTGCTTGCCTCTGCCTCCCAAATGCTGGTATTAAAGGCGTGTGTCACCACGGCCCCTGCCTGGCCTTTTTTTTTTTTTTTAAGATTGTAAATTAATTAGAATATTTTTTCCTTTCTTATTCTCTCCCAAACCCTCCCATAAATCCCTCCTCACTCTCCTTCAAATTCATGGCCTCCTTTTTTTAAATTTTTACTGTATGCATATGTATACACACATATATTCCTAAATATACCCTGCTCAGTCCATATAATGCCACCTGCATGTTTATTTTCAGGGCTGGTTGTCTGGCAATAGACAACCAATTGGTTGCTTCTCCCTGAGATGGCCACCCTTCCTATTCCCAGCTTTCCTATTGCCCCTGCCTAGGGTTCTTTGAGTAGGGCTGAGGCCTCATGGGTTTTTCTCCTTGCAGTTTGACATGCTCCTTGGTACCATCTTTCTTCAGCTCACATTTAGGCAGTCATGTCTGTGAGATTTTATGGGTGTATTTTATGGTATTACTAGAAGACACAACCTCACCACAAACTCCCTAGTCTTCTAGCTCTTACAATCTTTCTGCCTCTTCTTCTTCCATATCTCCTGAGTTTTACATGCAGGCGTGTTCTATAAAGGCGTCCACTGAAACTGGCTGCGACAACTCTGCATTTTTACTTATTGTGGTTTTATGTAGTGGTCTCTCCATCAGTTTCCTTGATGAGGGGAGAAGACTACACTAAGGACAAGTACTTATTGATTGATGTTAGGGTCTTAATGCTTTAGTAAATGATTGGTTGTAGATTTTCCTCTAGTTCGATTTCACTAGCACTGAGCAGGTCTTAAGTACAATTAGAGAGTTGTTGGTTATCACAAAGGTATATGTGCCACCACTGCTCCTGTAGGTTTATTGTGACATGCTGTTAATTGTTGTAGTTCATAGTTGTCATACCTGGATAGGACTATTATCTGCCTCCCTCCTTTGGAAGTTTTCTTGCCTCCTTCTGGTACCATGAAACCTAGTCCTCAGGGAGGGAGATTCTAAGTCAGTTCCAGCTCAGGGGTCTCAGTGGTCTCCAGGCCCTGTTACTGAAGTGCATGTTTCCTTTAACACTTCTACATCTTAGGGGTAACCAATGGAAATAGAAATGGGCTGTGTGTTTTTGGAGTCTTCTGGACAATTTGCAGTCCCTTTACCTGTGTAGATAATATCTAAAGATGTCATTAATGTTCAAAGGAGGATTGACCAGAATAGGAGTTATCGATGCAAAGCAGAGCCAAGAGCAATCTGGAGAATAACTATTTAAAACTATAAAGAAATGAATCAGTAGCATGCAAACACATTAAAATCAATTCTAGACATTCCTGGGATGTTCTCTAGGGTCAAGCGAATGTTTAAAGAGAGAAAATAAGAAATTCAAATCAAGGAAAATTAAAGTGAATACCCCAGAATTATTGATGATAGTAAACATGGTACTTATACTAAGAAAAGAGAAACAGTGGTACATTGCTTCAAAAGTTGTATCTGATTAGAGCAAAGCCATCAGTCTTCAAATCTACTTGGTCCTCCAAAGCCTGAAAATGACCCTGAAGCATGGGGTGAGGAATTCAATAATCAATCTAATCTTGAATTCTCTCCAGTTTCTGGTGAAGACTTAGGAGAGAGCCTATGAAAAAGCTAACTTTACAACCCAGGCAAGTGGGGGCAAAACAGGGAAAAAGAATTTGTTTCCTAATTCCTCCCTGGCCTCAAGAGCTGTTCTTGGTATTTCTAATGAACTAAGAAAACTATTTAAAACTGTAGAAGTAGCGATGGCACTGGGCAGCCCTCACCTATTACCTTGAGATGCAATAATTACAACTATTTGCATCCAGACATTCGCGGATTGTGAGGATCCTTCACTGTTTTTAAATTTACTCATTTTCCCATTAAACTGTTTCATACAACTATCATAGCACAAGAGGATAAAGCTTTGGAATTGACTTATTTGCACCATAATAGCCATAAAATACTAATTTCTTACCTTAATCTTCTTTCTCAATTAATAAATCAAAGGGAAGGAACACTCAATATCAACAATTATCTGGGTTTGATCACTGCTGCGTTATGTCACCTTTAACTAACGATCAGTTTTTAAGAGCACCACAAAACCCTATGAATTTTCAAATTTCAATTGCAGATTACTATAGAACAATAGGAAATCATTATCCATCTGGTAAGCTATGAGAGCTTTCTCATATGAATTGAATTTGTGATTACAAAAGTTGTCTAACCTTCTCTCATTACACAGACAGGTATTTACTTTATCGATGGCTCATCTAATAGAGCAGGAGGGATTCATAGTCCAGATATTCATCAATATATTAATATTTCTTTTTCCTCAGACCAAAAGGTAGAACTAGTTGTTTGATTATGGTTAATTCATAGTTTCAAATTCACATAAAAACTTTACATATAATTTCAAATTCTGCTTATGTTGTAGGGTTATTTCCAGCAATAGGCTTATATTCGTGCACACTCTAACCTCTGCAGTTTTATTGCAGAAGGAAATAAGCCAGCTGATGCATTAACTTGCCCTATTTTTACTTCTCCAGAAGAAGATAGGGAAGGGGCATGCATCTGTCATTGCAGAAGGACCCACTGAAACATTATGGACTCCTTTTTGGCTCCTCCAGCCATGGGCCATCAAGGACGATGGAGAGGACAAGGTGACAGTGGAAGTCACCAGAAAGATAACAACCATCCAGCTAAAGGGCAAAAGGAGATTTCACCCCCATCAACAGAAGTCTGCCCACCTAGAGCCAAATTAAGGCCGTATGCTCCAGGAGTAAAATTATTCTACAAAGCATACAGTGCCCCGTGTTACCCAATAATCTCTTTCTGGTAATGCTAGCTGCTTTAACCTGTGCATCTCTACTGAGTGCATTTGAGCATGTGTATTTGTCTTATGTGTTCCTCATCCTCCTTTGCTTCACCTTGTAGATTGTGAATCCAGGGCCTCTTGCATTCTAGGCAAGACGTCTACCTCTACACTTCTAGCCCCAAGGACAATAGGTATCTCAAACCTACCACTGTAGGTTCAATAAACAATTTTAAAATATTTATTACATTTGCTCATTAACTTAATTATTGTATGTATGTATGTATGTATGTATGTATGTATGTATGTATGTATGTATGTATGTGATGTATATGCCACAAAACATCCATGGAAGTCAGTGGACAACTTGTGGGAATCGGTTCACTCCTTCTGTCGCATGGGTCCCAAAGATCACAATCATATTGTCAGGCTTCATGGCAAACGTCTTTACTCACTGGACCACCTTGCCATCCCTGAAACACAATTTTAAACATTTTTTAAAAACTTGCAATTGGCTCTTTGTGAATTTTAAGCCATGCATCCCAATCCCACTTATCTCTACCTCCCCCGGTACCTGTCATCCACCTTTACAACCTCCCCCCACCCGCCCCTGCAACAGAGAAAAAAAATATTGTTGTAGAAGCTGCAGTGTGTCCCACAGTGTTCCCTTTTGTCCATACTTCTTTGCTTGCAAATGTTCACTGTAATGACTCCTTAGTTTGGTACGAGGCCTTTGAATTCTGCTACTCTAGCAATACTGGAACCTCACTGAGACTTCCCTTAGATATCCTGTTGCTGCCCTGTGTCATGGAGATCATGTAGGCTTGGATCTGCAGGAGCAGCCCCTTTGTGCACTCCAGCAGTTCATCGATGGGGTAGATTTTGGGATGGATGAATTCAAAGGTCTGGATCTGGGCCTGAGAGCTATCTGAGCTGGTCAGCCAGCTGGCTCTCCTGCTTTCATGCCCTCAGAGCTGGCTTATGAGCCACCCCTGTACCTAGGGCCAGCTCTACCCTGCTGCCTGCCCCTCCTCCAGGCCTCTGTAGTGCTAGACTGGTGGTTAGCTCAAGCTAGCTCCCTATAAGGAGTCAGGGGAGGCTGGTGCCGGACTGGTGATCTTCTCGGGCTCACTTTTTTTCAGGGACTGTTAAGCTACTAATCATTCAGATGTGCATAGGTCAGAGCATAGCCATAGCCCCTCCCCTCTCTACCACCTACTGATGTACATGTGACACAGCAGCCACACCTCCAACATCTCAAGAAGCAGAGATTTCCTATTTTCATAGGACATCATAACATTTGTATTCCTATTAAGGATAAATGTTAGCTTACATTCTACAAGATACCAGAACTACTAATCATATGAGTCTCTTTTTAAGCTATTCTCTGAATTTTTCTGATCAGAATAATAATGTAACAAATAAGTACTGAACATAGTTTTAATCCCTGTTCTTGGTGGCAGGGTGTTACACACAATGCTTTTACTGTTCTATTATTAATTATATTTAAATTTTTCTTGATCATAGGATACTCATGCATTAAATGTCAATTAGACTTATCAAAAACATCTCAAATCATAACCACTCTGGACAGCCTACATTTAAAGAATACATACACAGGGAAAGTGGTCCAAGAATGTAGCCATGTTAGGAGAATTCTGAGTCCTTAGGAGAAGACTCTAAGAAAATAGCACAAGAGTCTTATGACCTTAGTTTCTACTAGACATGGAATTTTTCTTGGAATATGTTTTCTTTATCCTACCAGGTGTAGCAGGTAGGACTGAGTTTACTTCATATTATTCATTACGACTGGGTATTGTTATTTGTTTATATGCTCTATGAAAAAGCATGGTTTTGCTGGGCGCAGCTGGTCTGCCATGTGCGGCCTGCCCTTGTGATTGTGCACTTTACTCCTTTGACTCTTCTTAACCCTCAGAGTATAAACCGTCTGATGCTCTGAATAACGTTGGCTATTTCACTCCAGTCCACGTCATTCATTGGCTCCACCCTCCTCGGTCCCACCGCCTCTACAGCAGTATACAACAATGACATTTTCCTGAGATTGTTCTGTTAGATGGAAATATCCCCTCCAAGCTCAAATGTTTGAAGATGAGCTGGTGGCAATAGCGAAGTAGTTCATTTGGAAGAGAAGCTCTTGGCACTTACAACCTGGAACTAGTTCTAGCCTGACATTTTTGATCACTAACCCACTTGAGAAATGAGCACGCTGCAAGCTCCTGCTGCCATTGGCCCAATCTAACCACTGCGCTTCCCCTAGTAAGAGGGGCTGAGAACATCTGAACTACAATCTAAACCAAATTCTCTGTTAATTATGTTACTTTGGTCGGGTATGTAGTGCCAGTGATACAAAAATAGCTAATATGGAGGTAATAAGAAATTTACAAAAATATTCTTTAAGAGATTTGAAATTTCTTATTATAATAAGAATCACAGTCTAGGGGTATATGACCTTTAGAAAGAATGGAGAAGAAAGGAAAAACAAAGATGGCTGCGGCTGCCCTCACCTGCTGCAGAGTTCCAAGGAGTCTGAAAACCCCAAGGAGGCACCTAAAGGTGACATGATGGTGAAAAGGGAGTCTGTAGAACTCACAATAGCTCTGGAACAACTAAGAAAAAAAGGGCAAGTCTTCTGGGAAGTTTTTATTATTATTATTATTTTTACTTATACATTTGTATTATTACACAAATATACAATAAACTACCTATAGCAAGAAGAACCACGACACAATCAAAAATTATACAAATGTTATATTCTTCACATTTGACAGCCTTGAAGAAAACATCTTTCCTATCTTGGTGCATCTAAATTTCTGAATGCAAAGTGCACTCACATGGGGTATGTCTTGGGTTGGGCCAAGCATTGGTGAGAGAGAACCAACCCCGGATGCTTTTAAAAATAGTCAGCTATGCTTTCAGACAGGAGTCAAACAGAGTTGTCCTCTGAGAGGCTCAGATGCTGAGACTCGCATCCAAACATTGGGATATCTGTAGGAAACCTTGTGGGAAAGTGGGGGGATGGGGGGGGCAGGGAAGGACCTGGAAGTGACAGGAGCTTCACAAGAAGGCCAACAGAGGCAACTAACCAGGGCCCAGAGGGGCCCGCTGAGACTGAAGCACTTACTGAGGACCTTGCATGGACTGGACCTAGGCCCCCTACAAAGATGTAGCTGATAGGCAGCTCAGGCTTCATGTGGATCCCCTAGTAAGGGGAGCAGGGGCTCTCTCTGACATAGACTCTCTTGCCATCTTTTAAATGACTTCCCTCTGGCAGGAGTGCCTTGCCAGGCCACAAGGGAAGTGGACATGCTCAGGCCTGATACTACTTGATGAGCCTAGGGGTATGGGGCTGGGAGGTGAGGAGGGAGGGAGCTACAACCAGGATGTAGAAAATATAAATAAATAAATAAATAAATAAATAAATAAATAAATAGGGAGGTAGGGAGGTAGGTAGACAGACCGACAAAACAAAAACAAAAACAAAACAAAAAAACAAAAAAACAAAAGTGGACCCACAGAATTGAAAAGACAGTGGAACAGAGCCCCACTGTGGAGCATGACAAACCTATACCCTTCACCAGGGTAACTCAGCCAGCAAACAGCACCAGAAAGGTTGTGCCAGATGAGCTGTGGGGCTGCTGGCACTGATGGCAGGGTAATGTGCTGTGATCTGGAACTCCTGTAGAAACATGTCATTACTGAATAGGGCCAGCCCTAGGCCTGCGAGTCAGCTCCCACCATGGAGCTGCTGCAGTTGCAACCCCATGCTGCTTGCCCTGCTGAGAGATGGAGAGCTTAGTCCAGTGGTACTGCCCACATCCTCTAAGCACAACTCTGGAGCCTAGTGAGCCTCGGGGTAGCAGGCATTGAGGGTAAGGGTGGGGAGGCTGTAGCAGCCAGGGGCTTGCACAGAACCTGTCCCCAGACACCCTGTCTAGTCATAACATCACTCTGACTCAATAACCCACCCACACACATTCATGTGTGTGTTTGTGTGTGTGTGTGTGTGTGTGTGTGTGTGTGAGTGTATGTGTATGATTTCAAGGTAAGAAAAAATAGAGGAATAGAGCAGTGAGTATGCAGTGGAGAGAGGTAGAACTAGAGACGCAACCTCAGTGACAGGTGTGAGAGAAATCTGTGCTGGATGAAGGAACATGTCCTTGCTTGGTAGGGCTCACAGAGTGGTGGGCGGCAGTCTGGAACTTGCACATGCTGCCCCAATATACCCTCAGCCTTGTTCTGAGGAACTACAGGACATCAGATATGAAGAACAGTTCATTTTCTGGAGTAGACCTCCTCAACAGATCACTATGGTTCATGCTGTCCCTGAGGGCCACTTTTGTGTCTGTAGCCTGCTGTCCTGGGCCATGTTGAAGCAGGTTCATGTAGATGTCTGGGATCCTACATCAGCTGGGAGCCTTGTTGAAGACCTCGGCCCAATTAACCACCAAAGGTCATGTGGGTATCTGTGGCTGTCCTGCCGCCAGAGGCCATATTGACATCTGTGATTCATGCTGTTGTCAGGGCCATGTCTGGATCTGTGGTCCTGGTGCAGCTTGTCATTATGGTGATGTTTGTGTGGCCTGTGTTACCACTGAATGTCATGCGGATGTCTGTGGTCTGTACTGCCACTTGACGCTATGCTGATGTCTTTGGGGCAGGCTGTTACTAGAGGCTATATGGACGTGGTCAGTCACCTGAAACCATGTTGATGCCCTTGGCCTGTGCTGTCACCAAGGGCTATGATGCTGTCCATGGATCTGTGCTTAGTCAGAGGGCCATGCTAATGTTTGTGGTCCATACTGTCACCTAAGATCATGCTGAGGTCCATGGCACATGCAGATGCTGGAGACAATGTGGGTGTCTATAATTTATGCCCCCACTGCCTATAAAGGGCAACAACGCTACTTTTGCCATGGCATTAATGACTGCAGACTCACAGTTGAGAAAGAGGGCCCTAAAAGGCTTATGTGATCGTCTTTACTGCCACACCACTCCAACGCCAACCTCTGACAAAAGATAAAATAAAGTAATAGCATAGACAGAAAACTATCAAAGAGAATTCTTAAAATTTTTGACAAGGACACTGAAGTGTGGTTCTCCACAATTGATGGCTTTTGTTGTGGGTGTGGGTGGAAAAAGATTCATTCTTTAAGGGGCTGGCCGCTGGTAAGTAAGTACAAAGACATGCTCCAGTAAGTATAAAGACAACACAAATTAGGCCTGTTTCTTCTTCTCCTCCTCCTCCTCCTCTTGCTCTTGTTCTTCTTCTTCTTGTTCTTCTTGTTCTTCTTCTTCTTCTTCTTCTTCTTCTTCTTCTTCTTCTTCTTCTTCTTCTTCTTCTTCTTCTTCTTCTTCTTCTTCTTCATTTTAGGGAGCTCAGGAAGTCACAAGGATAAGGGTATAGACCTGGAAAAAGTGGGAAGTGAATGTGAACAGGGTTCATTGTATGAAATTTCCAAGCAATTAATATAAATATTATAAAGGAGAATAGAACAGGAGCCTGCACACTCCTAGGCTGTAAACAGCCAGGACACAATTTGACTCATCCTCTGGGCAGAAAGATCCCATCTCTAATAACTGTGTGTCTTAGTGCCAGTTAGTTCATATTTTAGCCAAACAATGTGAAACATTTAAAATCTGCTCATAAGGCTAGTTAGGAACAAACATGCTTATTTGGTAAGTGGTCATTTGTCTTTGATGATATAAAATTATTCTTTACCCATGGCCATAAGCAAGTGTCTCTTTTATGTAGAACTGTAGGCTTTTACCCTGCAATTTCTAAGGACTACATAAATTCCACAAAGCATGTGACTCTAAATGATTCAGGAAACATAAATAAGTGTATGGTTGAAAACACCAGTCAGGCTGAATGGTGGTGACACATGCCTTTAATCCTAGCACCTGGGAGGCAGAGGCAAGCAGATCTCTGTGTTCAAAACCAGCCTGGTATACAGAGTGAGTCCAGGACAGCCAAGGCTACACAAACTCTGTCTCAGGAAAAAAAAAAGGAAGGAAAGAAGGAAGGAAGGAAGGAAGGAAGGAAGGAAGGAAGGAAATAAGTGAAGGGCAGAGGGACGGGGTAGAAGGGGAGGGAGGGAGGGAAGGGGGAGGGAGGGAAGAGATAGAAGAAAAGGGAAGGAAGGAAGAAACGAAGGAAGGAAAGGAAAGGACCAGTCAAAATAGTGGTGTTTGACAAAGATTTTAGACAAAGTAAAAATTTCTTACATATAAGTGTTCTTTTCTAACAAATGGCTAGTGATGCAAACCATTTTCTTCACATTTTAGTTGTTTTGCCTCAAAGCATGACTGCTAGAAATAATCTCCCCACTAGCAACTTTAAATCCTTTTTACCAACTCTTGCCATCTAGAGATTTCATTAAACAGAGGCTTAAATTCTTCCTCTGCTAGATGAGGTGATACCAGCAGCAGGCTGTAGTTATTAAGAACGTTAAATGATTTACGTGCATATCTAATGTCTGGGACATAATTAGAACTGATGCAGTGAGCACAGATCACACGCAGCACTGGAAATCATAAGAGCGTTTCCTACTAGCCTTTCCTTGATGCTCTCATAGTCATATATGGAAATAAGTTTTACGTTGCATTTCAAACAGCATGTGCACTGAAAATGTGATCACAGTAATTAAAAAACAATTAAACAATATCAGTCTCTTTGGACATTGCTTGGGGTTTGTTTGTTTGTTTGGGGGTTTTTGTTTTGTTTTGTTTTGTTTGTTTGGTTTTTGGTTTTTGATATATAATTTCATTGTCTTGAGTTGTCTGGGACTTTATATATAGAACAGGCTGTCCCTGAACTTGCTACAATCCATGTACCTTTGCCTCCTATCGTATCATTCTTATATTCAACTTGTCTAATGGTAGTTCATTGCTGAGACCAAACAGATATAGATGGAGGAAAGGCATATTGGTTTTCCTGTTATGTTGCCTCTGTTTATAGTAGCTACAAAAATAGGCCTATGGGAATAAAAGCCACACATAGGAGCCGTGCTCCAGTGGCTAAGTGAATTTATCTCATGTTATTACAAGAAATATCATTGTCATACCCTGAGATAAAATACTGTTTCATTCTTTACTTGTAACTGATTTTACTAAAGGTTAAAAATTTCTTATTACATATATTTTTACCAATTTTTTCATTCTCCAGGATTCTTTAAACACACACACACACACACACACACACACACACACGCACAACATACGCTTACGCTCATACACATAATATGCACATGGACACATACCTGCAACTTTGTAAGCAGATGAAATCATGCAGTTACCTGTTTGGGAAATTGAAAATAGAAAACTGTTTTCTCTCTGTAAGGCATGTTTTCTGTTCTTGATACCTGTGGCACTAATAACAAATATTATTTTTCTTCTTTTTTAATTTTTTAATTTTATTAATTTATTCACATTACATCTCAATTGTTAGCCCATCTCTTGTATCCTCCCATTCCTCCCTCTCTCCCACTTTCCCCCTACTCCCCTACCCTAAAATATTATTTTTTTTAAAAAGAGCAATATCACTAACAGAGGAGACATCTCCAGACATAAGATGTCATTTCATATTGATTTCTTTCTGTGTTCTTTTGCCTATTGTGTTATTGCTTTTAAAAAAGGAAAGGATGCAGAACAGAATGAAGCAATCTCCCATGAGGTTTCTAAAACACATCTTACATAAGTCAATGTCAATAATAGTAATTCATCTTTTTTGGATTTACAAAGTCTACTTAGCTGAGAGAATAATATTGGAAAACCAGAAAAGAACAATTTCTCAGAGACCTTGTTTTCTTACGTTTGACATTTCTCCTATACTTTCATTTTCTTTCATATATTTGCATTCTGAAATCTTAGTTTCCTCACTCCACGACCTGCTTCTCAGACGTCATCCATGTCCATTGGCATCTCAGACTGTTTTTCTCATGCTTGACACCACCTACACTTTCTAGCTTCTGATCTCCTGGGATACCAGGATTGCCATTACCCTGTCAGCTGCTAACACCAGGAGACCTGCTAGACACGCTACAACCTTGACATAGCTGAGCATGCTAAAACCTCAAGACTCTTCATGTTTTTCTCCACTAGCATGGAGGAGATGACTAAGTCAGTAAATTACTTTGTGCAAGCAGGAGGACCTGAGTTTGGAGCCCCACCATGCGGTCAGATGTGACAGTGCATGCATGTATTCCTTGCACTGGGGAAGCAAAGACAGGCAGATCCTGTAATTTGCTGCCCAGTCAGTCGAGCCAAATTTCTGGGTTCAGTAAAAGAACATGTCTACAATTAAGGTGTAGATCGATTGAGAAATAAACTCAACATTGACCCCTATTCTCCACATGCATGCACAAACTTGTAATCTCAAGAGACACATAAATGTTGCAATACATTATTTTGAAAATATTTCTTACACTCTAAGAGACTGTAATTTTTGCTGGACCTCACAGCCAGAGTTAGTAATATACCTTGAGGTCATTTGGTACCAGCATACCATGTGCTCAGCCTGTTTGTTTAACCTGCTTTTAAAAAGACAGTGTAACAATCAACATTTCTGCCTTGGTTGTCCATGTAATTAACTTTTATTATTTAAGTTAATATATAGCAGTAATCATAATACACCTCACCTAGAGCAGTGTATGTATGTATGTATGTATGTATGTATATTATAGTAATAAATGCTGAAAATAGCAAATAAGTTTAATGCAACCTTACAAAGCAAATAACCTCCATAAATATTGAAAGCAGCATGGATATATGTTGATAAGTATGTTTGCAGTTATCTGGATCAGCTGGAGTCAGCTGGAGTTGGTAAAATTTCACATCTTGTAGAAAATCTGTTAAGGATTTCCATAAAGTATTCCTCATTCTGTTCCTGTGTGATACTTTCTGTGCTACTCAATAAAGAAAGAACAAAGCCTTTGTTGGGGACACACAGAAACAGAGATACAGGTGAGACAAACAGCACTCATGCATGCACAGGGACACAGAGTTAGACTCATATAACAGACAGATTGCATTTTTATTACAAAAATCTTCAGGTGCAGAGAGCCTGAAGACAGAGAGGGAAGCTGAGATTGAAACTCAGGAGGGCTGCTCTTGGTTAAACTGCTCCTGGAGCTATGCTTTGGTTTCTTCTTCTACTGAAACACTGATACATATTGGCAACTATGAGTTTATTGTCCATGCAATTTACAAACGCATTTTTTTGTGCCTTGTGTGAGGCATCTTTACTGCATTTAGCCTAGGAACAGAAACAAACACACACACACACACACACACACACACACACACACACACACACTGTTGCTTACCAGTGTTTACCAACAATTCTTCCAAATCTTATTTCTCATACTTGACTTCCTCTAGTCTCCCTTTTTCTTAATGTCTCTACTCCTGCAATATTTTTCTCTTATTATTCATCTACATAATCTTCTGAAACATAAAATAAACATTTCCATCATTTCACAATCCACATGCATATCAGTGACTATTTGTCATCCAACCCTGCCCTACAATGTTCTGTATTGAGCAAACCCACGTGGATGTTCACAGTCTCCAGCCTCACATTCAGAGAGTCCACTGTCCCTGCAGTCCCCAGATTATCTCTTCTCCTTCCTCTTTTCTAAGGATGCCAACCTTAGGACTATCAGCAGCAGCCACTTCTCCTCTGGTTCAATGCAGCACTCACTAGGTTTATGCACCACTGCATTTACTCCACACCAAGCTGTTACTGAGTTTTTGTATGTACTCTCACATTTAAAGTTCAACAGACTCTAAGATGTTGTCATCCTTGCTTTCCAGATGCAGGATGGGAAGCACAGCATGACCACAGAACACACCATAGCCAGATGTGAAAGGAGGGTCCCTTCTGAAGGTCCCCAGAGACAGGGCCTACACCACCTTTTATGCTGCTTCCTTTCTGGTGCCTGTTGTCCTTCTCTGCTTGCTTCCGCCTCTCAGACATTTAATTTTAACAACTCTCTGCAATAGTTTTGATTTCCCCATTACTGCCTGTCACTTGTTTACCATAAGGATTCTCTTTTTAAATTATTGCTAATTAATCATTAACAAAGTTAAGTTGCTGAGCCGTTTGATGTACTCTTTATTTTACTGGGAGAATTATGTCCAAAACAACAATCAGAGCCTTCCAGCAGCACACAAGGTCTTTGAAAGTTAGACTCCCATCTCGTTGGCAGTCTCACTCACTTGAACTGCCACATTTGTAAATGTTTTATCCACACCAATGTGCACACCAGCTTTATTTTTTAAAATGTGTCACATTGAGTCATAAAATCACTGATATCCAACAAATTTAAGTATACAAAAATAGCACAGTTACATTCTACTTACTGGAGTTTTCAGTGGAAAGTGCTAGCTCCTACTTTCTGTTTCCTAACCTGAAGCATAGTATCTGAAGACAACATTCTCCACTGCTTCCACGTGCTCTCCTGATGTTAGTCACCTCCATATTTTTCTCAGTGTGCTGAAACATAAGGAACCAAGGCTCTGGTAGGCTCAAACACAAGAAGGAATGAAGAGTTGTTGTTTGCTTTTATTTGCCGGACCTGGAATTCACATTCCACTACTTGTAGACTGTGACCCTCTGCTGATGGTATCAGAAGAAGAAAAGGCAAAAATATATGACATCCTTGCAAACGACGCTCCACAGTATATCGCTTGAAACATGTATGTGCCCAGAACATCATCACTGATGTGTGTGAACTTGGAGATGTATTTCTGCCACCTGACAGTCACAAACCAAACCTTTCCTTGAACAGGGGGAGACAGTGAGTGATGACCATACTGATCCTCTGTGCAAGAGAGGATGGTCTTTTGGTTTCTGTTTATGTTTTGCCTCTAGCTCTCATATCTCTTATTTCTCCTTTCCTTTTTTTTTTTTTTTTTTTTTTTTTTTTTTTTTTTTTTTTTTTTTTTTTGAGACAGGGTTTCTCTGTGTAGCCCTGGCTGTCCTGGGCTCATTTTGTAGACCAGGCTGCTGGCCTCGAACTCAGAGATCCATATATCTCTGTCTCCTGAGTGCTGGTATTAGAAGCGTGCATCTCCACGGCTGGCTTCCTTTCCTATTTTTGAATATGTTTAAAAGCTAAATTTAGGTGGCTCGATGAGTGTGATTCAGGAAGTATAATTTGCAACATAGAGAAAAAATCAAGACATTATTTCTTATCTTACAGAATTTTTGTTCACTAAATTGTGGATCAAATCTGTTTGCTTACAGCCAGTGAATTGGCTCATTAGGCAAATGTGCTTGCTGCCAAGACAGATGACCTGTTCGACTGTGATTGGGAGAAACTGATTCCTACAAGCAGGCCTCATATTCTCCTATTCAGACTAGAAAGACTCAAGTCCAATCTCCAGCACCCCATGACAGCTCACAACCATTGTAACTCCAGTTCCAGGAGATCCGATGCCCTCTTCTAGCCTCTGAAACACTGCACACATAGACATACATGCAGGAAAAACATTCATACATATAAGTAATAAAGAAACAAATTTTGTTTAAAAATGATAAATATTTTTTGAAGAGTTCACGTACAAGAGAAAGTATGTCAATCTTCTATTTCTAAGATCAGTTAGTCTTACATATTGATCTTCAGATAATTTTTTCCATATGCAAAAGCAAGGAGGATTTATTTCTGCAGAATCCCAGAATGCAGGGACCACCATTTAGATAAAATTGTGACCCTGGGGTGAACTCACAGTCTTGTTTTAAACATATTCAGGGGAATTTCTAGGGAGGGATCGGCGACCTTAAACACAATCGGAGCATTCAAACTGAAAAAGCACAGGCCAACTGAAAAGGGGCAGACAGCTTTATGTCAGGAGCCATAGGACCTTGCCTGACCTGCCCCAGTGGCTGAGAGGCCCTGCTGGCTGAAAGCCACAGCTGTCTGCCTACTTGAGATAATTATTCTGCCTGGCTACCACAAAGATCCAGCTTGACCTTGAGAAAGAGAACATTCAGTGTATCCTGACTTCTGTATAATCGCCCTACTCCACACCTGCTGTCCTTGGGCCTGGCCCAGAAGATTTTGTAACTTTCCACTGCATTCCTTCCTACCCCCGCCCTTTCAGAAACTTACTTTAAATTTGGATACCCCCTTACAATAAACGGCCCTAGATAAGCAACGTTTTCCTGGGCTCGTGCCTCTCTTTCGTCCATTCTTTATTCACAGGTCGCGACCCTCCTCGCCACTTCACGAATAACTGAACCCGCGGGTCGGGGACAGCTTTAGTCAGTGGTCACATACCTAAATCATTCAGAAAACCAGAACTAATGTAACAGCTCCTGATTTGCAGATTTATGTATAGGTGAAGAGCTTCCAGTACCAGCAGGTGGGTTCCTGTGAATGGCAGGGCTTTGCAGAAGACTGAACAGCTCTTGGCATGTTGTGGACCAAGTAAAGGGCCATTACATTGTGACTTAGATGTTATTTGCATTCTGAAAAGTCAGAGTATATGAATAAAGCAGTTACATTCCCGATTAAGATAAACTGCAAAATTAGCCCTTTCCTAACTGACTCCAGCCTTGTTTTCCCAAGTTAACTTCTTGAAACTAGGGAATTCATCTGACAGACAGACAGTGGATTCTCACAGTGTTTTTCAGCCAAGTTTCAAAATGAACAACAACAAAAAATCTTCTTCTCACATTGTCATCATTTTAGTTGCTATTTATTTTATAAGTAATGTATGTTCTGGAATTGATTAAGAAATAAAATATCATCTAAATAAATTATTCTGTAATTCAGCATTGAAACATTTACCGCATGGGAGTTGACCAGTAGATCATCATTTTGGAATTTAAAATACTAATAGTTGTATAATTACATTTATTTATTCTTTTCCCCTAAAGGCAATTAAATTCTCTATGTATCACATTGTTTCATTTTAAAAGAACACCAGAAATCAATTTGTTCTGACATGTTCTTCAAAAGACAACAGAACACATAAAAGGTTGACTGGTTCTGTTGAACTTTACTGACTTAGACTTCTAGAAAACCTAGTACATGATAAGAATTAATCAAATGCTTTTCAAAGGATGGCTGGTCATTGATGAAAGAAACACTTATGTGGAAAAAAAAAGCCCTTGAACTCTCACTGCCTAGCCATGACTGACTCTGGTTCAGGATGGGCCATTGAGTTAGTCTCATTATACGCTTTATCTCTCTAACGTAAATTCTTGGTCCTCTACTAGTCGATTGTCTAAGCAAAGATTTTAGTATGATTCACTATTTTTTAATTCACACGTGCATTTAATAACTACTCATTAACAATTTACCCAAAACTAGACATTCTATTAAATACTGTTGAAGTAATTTTTTAAAAACCCAAAGTTTACATAGACAATATTTTTCTTAGCTTACAATGTAATATGCAGAACATTCTCAGAGCAAGAAAATAAAGTAAGAATTCTAGAGTCAAGGAAATGGTATAAATGAGATTTGCTTGAGTTTTAGGAATATTAATTCATTTTGCCAGTGATGGATATGATCTTATTCAGAATGTGAATATCACTGTCATTCTAATATTCCTAGAGGCTGGCAGAAAGTTCCATTTCTGTGAGATTCTTTCAGTTCAGTGGAGAATATGATGAACAAAACAAATATGAGTAAGTGATTTTTGCTTTGTGATCATAAGAATATGCATATATCAGATGACATATTGAAATGAGGATTTTTTAAATCAAATTTTGAACGCTTTGCTGTTGTTTTTGTTGCTTTCACTCATCAACTTAAGTCTCAAAAACAGCTGGAGAGAAGGACCTAGTTGGCAAAATGCTTGCTACATAAACATGAGAACCAGAGTTTGTTCTCAGAAGCCAAATCAAAGGGTTGTGTGTCATAGCACACACTTGTATCCCCAGTTCTAAGGAACTGGAGAGACATGTTTGCTAGGCTCACTAGATAGCCAGCCAAGCCTCATTGAAAAATTCCAGGCCAATATGAAAGCCTGCTTCCAAAAACAAGATGGATGGCTCTAGATGAACAACATCTGATGCACAATACCTCTGGCCTCTGTGTACACAAAAGCATTTCTGTATATTCTACACACACACAGACACAGACACACACACACACACACACACACACACACACACACACACACACACACACACACACCAGGCCAGGGCTGGAGAAATGACTCAGAGGTTAAGAGCAATGGCTACTCGTCCAAAGGTCCTGAGTTTAATTCCCAGCAACCACATCATGGCTCACAATGTCTATAATAAGAACTGGTCCACTCTTCTGGCCTGTTCATATACATGCAGGCAAACCAGTGTATATATAATAAGTAAATAAATAAATAAATCTTTTTTAAAAACCACCTTAACCAGGCATGATGGTGCACTCTTGTATTCCCAGTACTTGGGGAGGCAGAAGCAGATGAATCTGTATGAGCTCAAGACCATCTGGTGTACAAAGTGAGTCCAGGACAGCCAAGGCTACACAGAGAAACCGTGTCCCAAAACAAACAAACAAACAAACAAAAAATACAAACCTCAAGGCAGTAGATATGCTCAGTAATGTGCTTTGAAGGGCTGTCCTTCAAAAAATGTTTTGTATCCCCAAGTAAACACAGAAAGACAATTTATACACACTATGCATTCTGTCAAACATAATATAAAGTAGAAAATGAGTCAAGCTTCATTTTCACAATAAAATAAAACATGGTGATATGATCCCTGATTCAATTATTTCTTAACACACATACTTGATTGTGTTTTGAAAACTATATATTACTAATATTATTTGATTGCAAAAACAAAAACAAAACAAACCTTCCAGGCGATGGTCATTATTTAGAAATGGATTCTCTTTCCCTTTTTTTTTTTTTTTTTTTTTTTTCATACACATAAACATCCACCCAGTCACTGTCATGTCGGGGAGGGGGAGGACATCAGAAATGACCAGCATAAGCCTCAAAGTAGAATTGTAGCTATCACTAGAGATGTTGCCTTGAAGTCACCAGAATCTAGTTTTAATGTTGTCATGTTTTCATCCAAGATTCTTCTTATAAGAACAGTAGTAAATAGAAAAGGCCTCACCTTCAAACACTGGAATGTCTGTCTCTCACACACAAATGAACCATTTTCAGAACCCTTGGGGGAAAAATGTGGCATTTTTAAAAGCATCTGTTTTTGAGAAATAAACCTTCAACTGCTCCTCTCTCAGAATTCACTCAGCTGCTTGGTATTGTTCTGGAAAGGCCTTCACCTTATCCTTTGCTATAGCAATGTCCTCTCTCACAAGAATTGGCCAGCGTTTGAGCTCTGCCATTTCCAAGGATATCTATTCTAATTGTATGTTAAGGAACCAAGAGAATAAACAGAACAGACCCGTGGAATCAGAGTCACCATGAGTCAAACAGAAATTGCTTCTGCATTTGTTTCTGTCCCACTATAAACCCTCACTCTCAGCGATGGCTTGGGATAACATCTTCAGTCCTCAGAGACCATGTTTTCAAACCTAGAAAATATCCATCTTTCTTTTTGCACTCCTCCTATATAATGGCACCATGACCCTAAGCAGAGAGATCTGGTGGAATATATGCACTGTCTTGTTTCAGTACTAAGGAGTCCTTCCTCAGGGATCTTTCTCTCAAACAAAATGTGCTGTCTTGGGCTTGGAAATGGAACAAGAAGCAATAGCTCTTTCTGTGGTGTTCCATCCAAGGCATGTGCTTCTGGCTTTGCAAGCAGGAGGGTTGTGGGAGGGGAAATGTTCACTCTGTGTGTAGATCAAAATGTTAGAGGACTTGGAAGAGAAAAGATTGGAGTATTAGTTACAGAACAGTCTGGAGAAGCATTATTGGATAAAACATTCAGACTAGAACAAAAGATGCTCATGAATCCATTAAACAAATAGTCATCACAGGACATTCCCTGTGAAGGATGTACCCAATAACTACGTGAACAAACTGATACCTTCAGTAAATTCCACTCACTCTCCTTCACCAGATACACTAGACTCAAAGCTTGCTAAAGAGGCATGTGGAAGAAGTGATCGTGCTGGCAGGAACAGAGATTATAATTATAAAAGTAACGTGTCGTACCTAATGGTGACCTCAGCACTGAGGTCAGTACACCTCCCATGCCTAGAAGGAGCTAGCAGCCATCTGGTAGCATGCTGATTACACCAGGCCCTACTACTATGAAGGAGTGGAGATTCAACCTCACTGGAGAAGACAGATATCTAGGGATGAATTTCCTTTCCCTGTACACAATGCCTCTGCCAAAGCCATCTGTCTCCCCACAAAAATGCATCATCCATCATTAGGATGTTCTACAAAGCACTGGTTCAGATTATCTCAGAGTCAAAGAACCACAGCAATGGACTCATGCTCAAGGAAGTAACTGGTCAGATAGTATATCCTATTAGTCAAAAGTTTTTGGACTCTGAGAAAAATTAGCTGGTTTATTGAAGTTAGCTCATATCTGTACCCTATATGGTCAGAATATACAGTTCAATTATCAAGAAGTAGAATTAATTTCCTCACCTTTTTCTTAGTTGCACTGGGGATCAAATCCTGATCTTAGCTCATGCCAGACAATCACTCTACCACTGAGCTGTGTACCCAGCACGCCTTTCACTATTATATCTAATAAACCATAGAGAGACTGTGGGTTTGAATGGGGTAATGGTTCCACTGGGGACATAAAAATAAACCCACTATTGTAGCTGAGGTTTTATGTCACTGCAGTAACAGGTAAATGTGGGAATATGCAGTGAATGAAAAAGTGACTGGACTTAATTCTCAACAAGAAAGTAGTTCTCTCCTGGATTTCATGCTTTACACCTTTCTTCATTGTCAGTGTTACTCTGAGTCCCTAACTGTAACCATGAACACCAGTGTTTCCCTAAGTCTTGAACCCTATTAGTGAACCCAGTTTGCCTGGTTTTGGAGACCACTGCCTTGGTGTTCATTTACTCTAATCCAGTGTTGATTGGATGTGTGGTGAGCACCTGCCCCTTTGCTGCCTTTGCCTTGTAGGTGATGTTTTCACATTTTATCCTTTAAGTATACACTGTGTAATGTTGTTTTGTCCTTTCTGATTATTCACTTCTCAGACACCTTTATTGAATTATAGAAACTTTCCTTCTATTCCTACTCTGACAAGAGTTAAAATTTAAATATTTCTTTAAGCATTTCTCAGCAATTTGGGTTTTTTGTTTGTTTGTTTGTTTGTTTTTTGTTTTTTTTTTTTTTTTGGTTTGAGAATCCACTGTTTAGATCTGTACCCCATATTAAAATTAGATTATTTGGCTTGTTGATATCTAGTCACTTATGTTCTTTATATATTTTGGAGATTGGCCCTCTAGTGGAGGTGTCATTGGTGAAAACGTTTTCCCATCCTGTAAGCTGCTATTTTGTCCTACTGACAGTGTCTTTTAGCTTATTATTAAGTGTTGATCTTAATACCTATGCTAACAGTGTTCTGTTTAGAAAGTTTTCTCCTGTGACAATGTGTTCAAGGCTGTTTCCTACTTTCTCTTCTATTGGGTTGACTGTGTCTGTTTTTATGTTGAGTTATTTGATACACTTGGACTTGAGTTTTGTGCAGGATGATAGATGTGGATTTATTTGCATTCTTCTACATACAAGTATCCAGTCAGCCCAAAACTACTTGTTGAAGAGGCTTTATTTATTTATTTATTTATTTATTTTTCCATTTTGTATATCTGGCTTCCTATAAAAAATCAGGAGTCTACAGGTGTGTGAATTTATGTCTGAAACTTTGAATCAATTCCATTGACCAGTGTATCTGTTTTTATGACCATGCAGTTTTTATTACTATAGCTGTATAGTACAGCTTGAAATCAAGAATGGTAATGGCTTCAGGAGTTCTTTTATTGTTCAAATTATTTTAAGTAATCTGAAAGGTTTTTTTGTTTGTTTGTTTTTCTGAATGAGGTTGAGTATTATCCTTTGAAGGTCTGTAAAGAACTATATTGGAATTTTGATGGGAATTGGGTTGAATGTGTAGATTGCTTTTGCTTAAGATGGCCATTTTTACTATGATCCATGAGCATGGGACATCTCTCCATCTTCTGATATGTTCTTCAATTTCTTTTTTTAAAGACTTGAGGTTTATGTCATACAAGTCTTTCATTTGCTTGTTTAGAATTACTTCAAGATATATTTATAACATACTTGTTATGATATTTTATATTATATTAAATATAATTTATTAAATTTGTATTATTTGTGGTTGTTATGAAGGATGATGTTTCCCTGATTTCTTTCTCAGCCCATTTGTCATTTATATATAGGAGGACTACTGAGTTTTTAAATTAATCTAGTATCCAGCCACTTTACTGTAGGACATCTTTAGCCATCAGTGAAATGTGAATCAACATTACTTTGAGATTCCATCTTACACCTGTAGAATGGCTAAAATCAAGGATACAAGTGACAGACCGTGCTGGAGAGAAAATGGAGCAAAACAACATTTATACATTGCTGGTAGACGTGCAAACTTGAACAGCTAGTATAGGGATCAATATATTGCTTCCTCAGAAAATTTGGAATCAAAATAGAATAGATTTTGCAGATGGGCTGTGGTGAATGGGGATGGGAATGGGAGGGATAGGCAGGGGTAAGGTGAGCAAGATGGGTAAGATAGAGTACTGGAAGAAACTACAGTAATTGTGGGAGGTGTTTGGGTGACAATGTGGAAACCTACTACAATGGAAACTCCCAGGAACTTATGAGGGAAGACTCCTAATAATGTGAGATATAGAGCCTGAACTGGCCATCTTTTGAGAGGAGACAAGGTTTCCAGTGATGGGACTGGGACTTCAACCCAGCCACAAAACCTCCAACCTACAATTTGTCTTGCCTACAAGATATGATGGTGAAATGGTGACAGAATTTGTGGAATGGCTAACCAGTGACTCGTCCAATTTGAGGCACATGCCACAAGAGGGAGCCCATGCCTGACACTGCCTGGATAACCACCGGGAATCAGAGACTGGATAGCCCAGAGACTTAGGATAGAACCAAACACATTTTTTAAAGTCAATGAAATGTGTCTTAGTGATATTTCGCTATTCTCAGATTGGAACCTAGCCTAGTCATTGTGAGAGAGGCTTCATCCAGCAACTGATAGAGCAGGCGCAGAGACCTACAGGCATACATTAAGTGGATCTCAGGGTGCCACAGAGAGGGAGGATGGATTGTAGGTGCCAAAGGGATTGAGGAAACCAGGAGAACAAGACCCAGAGAATCAACTAAGCAAGCCTCATAGGTGCTCACAGAGACTGAAGAGACAATCTCAGAGCCTGTATGGGTCTGAGGTAGGCCCTCTGCATATATGATATGGTGTGTAGTTTGATGTTTTTGTGGGACTCTTGTGGGAAGTAAGGCCTGCCTCTGACTCTTTTGCCTGATCTTGGGATCCAAGTCCTCCTACAAGGTTGAATTATCCAGCCTTGATATGAGGGTTTGTGCACGGTCTTATTGTAATTTGTTATGCCTAGTTTGGTTGATATCTCTGGGAGTCCTGATCTTTTCTGAAGGAAAATGAAGAAGGAGGAGGAGGAATGGAACAGGAGGAGAGGGTTAGGAGAGCTGGGGGATGGAGTGTAGGGAAAGGAATATATGTATGTAATGTATGAGAGAACAATAAAAAAGAATTACACCTTATCTGAATATAGAATTTTATCATTTTTCTCTATCTAATGAAACAATCTGAGAGTCTAGCCCACTGAGAGCAGTTTCAGTTACCTATTACAAAGATAATACACCCAAACTTTTATTCTAAACTTGGTGCCTTCAAACGACAGGTTTTGTATATTTATCATTCTAGAATTTTATGCATGTATATGTGTTTTAATCAGACCCACTCCTATTCCATTCCCTTCAACTCCACCCATACCTCTACCAGCACTCCTCCCTCACAACTTCATATACACTTTTAAACACACAGAATCCACTTAGTGATGCTAGAATCCATATGGATATAGATACTGTCTCACTGGAGTGTGGGCAGCCTATGAAGACTCACATCGCTGAAGAAAACTGACACTTCCTCCCCAAGCAGCCATGAACTGCCAATACCTCCTCGGCAGGATTGGGGTTTCATGATTCCCTCTCCCCATCTGTGCTGAATATTTGACTGGCTTTTTGTTAAGTTACATGTTTATAGGGATGCCCTAATGATTCTTCCAAGCTCAGATAGACTGCACTCCTAAATGTGGGATTGACGCATGCCTGAACCATATGTCACATTTTTTTTAGGAACATTTGATTCCTTGAGGACAAAAATCTCCTCTTGGTGCATAAATATAAAGAGGTAAAAAGAAATATGCAATGCACTGGACATAGGAAAGCGACATACCTTCAATCAAGTATATGTTCTATTGGCAGAAGTCTAATACTCAAGAGAACATGACAGTATGCTCCACTTCTGCAATCCCCATGTCAAAAGGAAGGACTATGAGAAAGGAGAACACTGGGACTGATAATGGCACAAACCAGAATATTGCACACTGTGTGTCCAATTCACTTCTGCATCATTTGTATTAGTCTAAACAATACATATTAATCTAAAAATATATTAGTCTAAACAATACCTAAGCTTATTGCTAAGCACTCTTAGGATAACTAACACATCTGTCATCACTTACCATCATCATCGCTTTGATCCCTGAGTTGCATACTGAAAGAATAGTCTTCAAATTTTATAATACATTTTTTTTTTTTTACTTATTTGCTCTTGTGAGGAAGATTCTTCAAGATGTGTGGTCCACTGTATTTGTAAACAAAATTCTTGTAAAGTTGGAAGTGATATAGCATTCTGAACCCTGATAAAAAAAATTAGCTAGATTAGTTCCATGAATGTCAGAAAAATGAAGAGTTTAAAGGAAGGAAAACTATGAAAGATAAACAGGAATAATACAGGATTATAAACGGTCAAATTTTCAAGAATGCACAGAGTGCTTATGTGTGCAACTTGGTGAGAGCATCAGAGTGCATGAAGCTATAGATGAGAACTACAAGAAGAAACATGGGTCCACTATTTTATTTGAATGTCCAAGTTTATCCATTAATAACTGAAAACAAAACAAGCAAAAATCATGATAGTGTAGTAGAAATAAACATTCCACTACTGAGACCAATTGACATTTATAGACTACTTTGTCCAACAAAAGTCAAATTCACATTCTGTTCAGCTCGTATGAAACATTCACCAATATAGATCACATTTCTGGACCATAAAACATGCTGTCACAGAATTAAAATAGTAAACGGAAAATTGGTACGGCATAGAGTTAGAAATGTGGTGACAAAGAAAGATGCAGCTTCATAGCAACATCTCCGGAGGGATAAAATACCCCTTTGTGGCTAAGTATCTTGGAGTTGCTGTTTAGTTCCTCCTCTTATAACAGTGACTTAGCTGCCAGGGGAGTGTTCACAGCCTCATATATTCTGATCATAACAACACTATAAAGAACTGTTACCAACGTAGAGCATCTCAAAACTTATAATAACTAGTTGTAGTTTAAGGGTAATTCATAGCCTCAGGATAGCTTGGTAAGATTATTTTCGAAGGTATACCCAATATAAATGGGAGAAGGAGGTGGTAGGATGTTGTATTAGTAAAGTTCCTCAGCATTATGACCAAGATTCTGACAAAAATAAACTTGAGAGAGGAGGAGTTCATTCTGGGTAACAATTTAGAAAAAGTCAGACCCTGATAGTACAGAATAGCATGAAAGAAGGCTTTCTAAAAGCCTTATTTAACTGAAATAAATAAATAAATAGATGAGAGTTGGTCAAGAGCAGAAGTAGGGAGGAAGTGCACGAAATAAGCTCACATCCCTCATATTGACTCTGTAATTTGGGCAACATTACTATTCATGTATGTCTCATTCTTTTTCTCTTTCCTTATTCACCAAATATTTTCTAAACAGTTTACTGTGGGCCAATAATAATTTCAGGTGGCAGAAGCATAGCAAAAAGAATCTTAACATACGGTAGATGGTAAAGAAAAGGAAAAGGACCATTTCAACACACCGCATAAAGGCTGTGTAGAGAACTTGAACAATATTACTATTCTAGCAGCATGTCTAATTATAAAATAATTGTTATTAAGCAAATTCTCTATCTATGCATCGTGAGTGTGTGTGTGTGTGTGTGTGTGTGTGTGTGTTGCATTCAGTGTGTGGGCATATGTACTCATGTGTATGTATGTGGAAGCCAGAGAAGCACAATCTTCTTCCATCAGACTCCTCTTGTTGGCTTGAGGCAGGGTTTTTCAATGAAGAAGAAGTTCAACATCTTGGCTAGGCTAGCTGGCCAATGAGTACACAGGGTCTACCTGTCTCCACACCCCAGTACTGGGGTTATGGGCATGTGCAGCCATGCTCAGCATTTTTACATGGGTTTAGAGGGTTTGGAGTCAGGTTCTCAGGCATGCATAAAAAGTATTCTTACCCAGTGAGCCATCTTTCCAGCCCCTGCCTCCTATTAAAAAAAATTCTTTTTTCTGTACTTTATTTTATCTTCATTAATTAATGAATGAGTTTTTCTTTACATCCTGATCAGAACATCACCTGGCTTCTCCTCCCGGTCCTTCCCTCCCCTCCTCCTATGCCCCTTCCATTTCTTTTTGAGATTCATGTTTACAGTGGACTTGGGTTTTTTGTGTGTGTGTGTTGTTTTGGGTTGTGTTTTGTTGTGTTGTCATTGTTGTTATTTGTTGTCATGGACTCTACCCTCTACAACTGTAAGTAATGCCAAATAAACACTTTCTATTATAATAATACTTTTTAAAAAGCCAATGGACTTTTAATTTACCTTAAATATCAGATACCAAAAAAAAAAAATGCAGGTGTGAGGTTTTCAGAAGACTAGAACAGTGTGTGCTTGTCCCTTTAAGGATGCTGCACAGTGGTCAGAACATGGGCGTGATCACCCCAGAAGGAAAAGAGACAGATAACACTGAGCATCAACTCCTAGTTTCCGGTTTGTGACTAACTCCCACTGCTTTCATTCTCAATACAATAGGAAATCTTTCATAACCAGTAAGAAAGGGGAAAAGAGACTGGAAACTAAGGTCAATCTGATACTATCCAGAAACTATATTTGCTTCTTACCATCTGAGAGCAGCAGAGGTTTTTTCAGCAATAGCCCTGCCATGGGTAAACAGGCTGCATGAGTAGAGTCAGGAGACAAGAGATTGTTTTCGAAACTTCTCCTAATGAACATCTTCTGAATTCAGAAGAGAACTTGTGAATCTTTGCAGCACATTTTGGATATCTCTCATTATCAAAATTGAATAGATAACGCCTCACATTCTGCTTATTTAACAGCAAACCATTGGAGCTGCCAACTGCAAACCTATAGGGAAATCCACCATGTGAATTCGGCCAAGAGCTGAACAAGATTCTAAAGGGCTTGGCTAGAAAAAAGAATTGTCTGAATGCAATCCCATCCAGCATGGAAGATTACAAAAACTGGACTCTCTGGCCAAATTGCAGCTAGTAGGGATTAATTAATATCAATTGAGCATCTGAGTACCACTGGCACTTGACCAGGACTGTCTTTCTCAATCTTCCCTCACTGAAAATGGTTGTGAAGATTAGACCTAGTAGCAGTACCAAATGTGCAGCATCCCTAGCTTCAACTGATGACAAAGGGTGATGTGCACAGGTTAGCCCTTCTCTCATCTCAGGTAGGCAAAACCACTTTTGTAGTCACTCATTTAAGCACAGATTTCCTCTTCCATTCAGAGAAAAGTAAAATAGCTAAAAATTTAATGATTTCCAACTATATGCCAGTCCTTGAGTAGGCACATCCTACTGACATGTTAAGTAGTGACCAAAGTCATGTAATTCTGATTCTCTACCTCCAAGGCCAGTCAGTGCTTCCTCCCAATTAACGTGTTTCAGCAAAGCCAAACAAGTTCACTATGGACAAGTTTGCATGGTAACTGCAATGTTGTCTGGTTCCGGAGACCACTATAAATCTGTTACCGTACAACATGTCCATGTTCCTTCCCATATAAAATGTTAGGAATCATTCCTTAGTTCTGAGTGATGGCTTAATCTTGATCAATGTGCTAGAATCAGCTCACTTCACAGCTGGGGAGTTAAACCTCAAATATGAAATGGAGAAGAGATCTCATAACTTTGTATTATTATACTGTGATTCACTAGAAATAGACAAGCCCTGAAACGAACCTTTTTTGGGAATCACTGTTGAGCACTCTCTTTTTTCTGTTATTTCTTGATCTACAATTGGTCTATTTTATGAAACACATACCCTAGGATATGAAGGATTTTTCCTTTTCTGCAGATATAATATCAAAACCTCTGGCTGATCAGACAGACACTTTGAAGATGCAATAGATATTGAGTTGCATTCAATTTATGCATGTAGATTATTTAAAATGAAGACTATTATAATTCTATTTAATGAAGCATGAAAAGCTCAAATACAAAGTATATTGCTACTCTGTTTACTATCACTGAATACCTAAAAAGAAGTTTGCTTTGATTCATAGATCAGGGAGTAAAGATGACATGATAGTAGGACCATTTCCTGCCATGCCAACACGAGACTGCTGTAGTGAGAATTTTGTAATTTTGGTTTCTTTTTTTTTTTTTTAATTCAGAAGTATTATGGGAATATGTTTTTGTTTAATCCCAGGTGTGGGGATACAGGGATGCTTTGTAGTAGCTGACTATATTTGCCTCGTGTTCTGAGAGGGGTGTGGTTTTGCCAGCTGCAAGTAGTGTCTCTGAAAGTGTGACCTTTAAAATTACAGGGACTTTTCAGAGCATATATAAATGCTAGAGCCCCAATAAGTGTGTGGCTGGTTGGTGATTGGATGCTGTTGGTTGCGGTTTGTTAAGTAGCGGTGGGCAAAGAAGAAACAAAAAGAAAGAAGGAAGAGAAGAAGAAGAAAGAAGGAGGAGGAAAAGGAAGGAGAAAGAGGGAGAAGAAAAAAGTGGAGGAGGAGGCGGTGGTGGAGGAGAAAATTACATATCCTGATGGCAAAGATCAAACTTTCCCCCAAGGAACTTGACACCCCTAATCATCAGGAAGTGGTCTAACAATAATGTCAGCCCTCTATCCTTCTTTCACTTCTGTCTAGTGTTAGGGGGGATAAAAGGGTAGAAGAGGGGTGCAGAAGGGTGGATGAAAAAAAACCACAAAGTAACCAAAATGCCAGCTATAGGCTGCTTTCTCATATCTTAGCAAATCAGGGAACATAGAAAGGGAAGTAAAAGTATTCTGGCTCCTTTCCTTCCCCCTTTTTATTTATTCTGAGGCCTGAGCCATGATAGTGCTGCTCGTATTCAGGGTGCGCTCCTCATCCCCCTAATTTTCTCTGAAATATTCTCAGACACCCCCAAAAGTATGCTTCAGTAATGCATTAGGCATTTCTTCTCTCTCTCTCTCTCTCTCTCTCTCTCTCTCTCTCTCTCTCTCTCTCTCTCTCTCTGAATATGGAGAGATTTATTTGGGGAAGAGAAGGGGAGAGGAGTTGGATTCTGAGTGGGCCATGATAGTAGAGAGAGATGGAGACAGAGAGACAGTGGGGGAGCAAAGTGGGGAGGGAGCACTCCTTAAAAAGCGACATTAGGTGGTTCTTAATCCCACCAAGTTGGCAAACAAAGTTAACCATTATAAGCGTACACTTTGTCAACTTGACAACTAAACTTTATTTATTTATTTATTTATTTATTTATTTATTCAGAGAATTGAACTTAGGGCATCATGCTTGTGAAGCAACTGATGTACCACTGAGCTATTTTACAAACCCCCAAATACATCACTTAAATCATAACATTTACCCATAGGCCTTAATGTTTCATGTTGACTTCATAATGTTCTACCCCAAGAATGGAATGCCAGGCTGGATTGTTAGATAGGCAGCTAGTTGTCAGATTACCAAGCAGGCAATACCCAAATTACTAAGCAAGGAGCCAGGGAGTCAAGCAGAAGATAGCTAAAGAAGTGAGTGCCTATTCCTCAATGGCCCAGAGCCAATCTCAATGGTTTGAGCAAGCCGCACTAAGCTCACCAGGGGGAAAAAAACTGAAGAGAGCATGTGAAAGTGCCCCAGGATGAAGTAGTCACACAACTGATACAAAGGGGAGAGATGACTTCCTAAGAGTTTACCTTAGTTATCTTCTTAGTTGTGACCTTGTGCAATCAGATCTTGCAACTCTTTTTTTTTTATTATTAATTTATTCTTGTTACATCTCAATGTTTATCCCATCACTTGTATCCTCCCATTCCTCCCCCCCCCATTTTCCCATTATTCCCCTCCCCTATGACTGTTCTTGAGGGGGATTACCTCCCCCTGTATATTCTCATAGGGTATCAAGTCTCTTCTTGGCTACCAGCTGTCCTTCCTCTGAGTGCCACCAGGTCTCCCCCTCCAGGGGACATGGTCAAATGTGAGGCACCATAGTACGTGAGAAAGTCATATCACACTCTCCACTCAACTGTGGAGAATATTCTTACCATTGGCTAGATCTGGGAAGGGGTTTAAAGTTTACCTCCTGTATTGTCCTTGGCTGGTGCCTTAGTTTGAGCGGGACCCCTGGGCCCAAATCTGCCTATCATATTGTTCTACTTGTAGATTTCTAGGACCCTCTGTATCCTTTTATTTTGCTATTCTCCCATGCTTCTCTCATTTAGAATCCCAATAGGATGCCTTCCCCTCTGTCCCAGTTTCCTGGTAAGTGAAGGCTTTCATGGGACATGTCCCTTGGGCTAGTATGCAGATATAAGAGAGTATATACCATTTGATTCTTTCTGCTTCTGGGTTAACTCACTCATTATGATCATTTCTAGCTCAATCCATTTATCCACAACTCTTGTTCAGCATGACAATAGGCTTTCAGTGTGTTTCACCGAAGTTATCTTCTTCATAATCCTACTGTTTGTTATGGTGGTTCAGAGCTTAGCGTTGTCGTGTGTCCATCCTCTGTTTAAAAGGTTTGGTTCAATAGATGACTTAATGGTAAGCGTAGAGTGGTTTCGCAGATCAGGAAATTCAGTTGACAGACATGATAATTCACCTGAAGGAGCAAGATGGGGAATTAGTTCAAAATGGATGCAATGGCTAGATGCAGTTGTGAATTCTCAGGAGCTAGATAATGGGTAAGGCATAGATTATACTACCTACCAAAGTGATTGAAAAAAAACTTGCAACAGTCTGTGCTTGTGTTAAAGGATGATCAAAGATGTCATGTGCTGGTAGGAACAGATGCTCCCAGAATCAATAGGTTTTGATTGAGAATCCCAGCACAGTTCTTGGGATTGGTTACCTCCCAGGGAATTGTTAGCCACGGAAGCTATAAAGGCCTGGATAATGATAACAGCTATTGCTACTCCTATTAATTGTATTCTAGAACTCAATGGCAAGACCCTATTGCTGAAGGCATCCTGTGCTCTGGAAAGCACACTGGAAATATAAGTCTAGAACAGATCCAGAGGTGTCCCCTACATGGTTCTAGCTCTTAGAATGCCAAAATGTGCTACTAAGATTTCCAGAGGAAATTATGGCCAACATTCTTACATAGATTTTCACCCTGCATGATTCACAATGGAAGTTGCTGACAAGACGTGCCAGCTAGTGCAATAGTTGAGTAAGTGGGCATAGATAGAATAAGCTTTTTATTGGGCTTAAGGCTTGCTTCAGAGGGAGAAAATTCATATCTGATAGTTAAGATATGACAGTGATCAAACAAAACCCAGTGATCAGTCAAGACTTAAGTTCCAGTAGAGAAAAGACTGCTAGTTCTATGTGAATGAGTTTGCTGCATCCACTAAGGTGATTTCCAGCATTAGTGTTTATGACCACAAGCTAGCACTAAAGCCACTATCCCTTTGGATATTTTTGCAGTTTCTGTTCCCTTCCCTTTCCTGACTTGTATTTTGTAGCAAAAAGAATACCACCAAGATCAACCAATAGCCACATTCTAGAGGGGTGAATGATAGGGCACAGAAAGGTTTGGTACCTCACTGGGACAGAGGATAATAGTTAGACACAGGGACCCTTTGAGAAGAAGAATGAATATTCCTCAGTAGAAGGAGTGGAGTATTGTAAGGCACTGCCCTCTCAGTCAAACTGTGGCCATCTTCATAGGATTTTCTTTTTTCTTGCTTTCTTTTTTTAAATTTATTTAATTAATTTATTCAGATGACATCTCAATTGTTATCCCATCCCTTCGATCCTCCCATTCCTCCCTCCCTCCCGCTTTCACCCTATTCGCCTTGCCTATGTCTGTGCCTGAGGGGGACATCCTCCCCCACTATATGGTCATAGGCTATCAAGTCTCATCTTGGTAGCCTGTTTATTCTTTCTTTGAGTGCCACCAGGCCTCCCCACCAAGGGGAAGTGGTCAAATATGGGGCACCAGACTTCATGTCTGAGTCAGTCCCTGCTCTCCACTCAACTGTGAAGAATTTCCTGTCTATTGGCTAGTCTAAGCAGGGGTTTGATGTTTACTACAAGTATTGTGTTTCATTGGTACAGCAGTTTGAGCTGAACCTCTGGGCCCAGATCCGCCCATCATGATGTTCTCCTTGTAGGTTTCTAGGACCCTCTGGATCCTTCTATTTCCTCATTCTCCCATACTTCTCTCGCCTAGAGTCCCAATAGGATGTCCTCACAACTATCCCAATCTCCTGGTAAGTGAAGACTTTCATGGGACATGCCTCTTCGGCTAATGCCAAATTACAAGTGAGTATATACCATGTAAATCTTTCTGCTTCTGGGTTAACTCACTCAGTATGATCATTTCTAGTTCAATCCATTTGTCCACAAATTTTGGAAATTCCTTGTTTTTAATAGCTGAGTAGCATTCCATAGTATAAATGTACCACAGTTTCTTTATCCAATCTTCAACTAAGGGACATTTAGGCTGTTTCCAGGTTCTGGCTATTATGAATAAGGCTGCTGTGAACATGTTTGAGCATATGTCCTTGTGTGCTGGAGCATATTCTGGGCATATTCCCAAGAGTGGAATAGCTGCATTTTGAGGGACCCCTATTCCCAGTTTTCTGAGATAGTGCCAGATAGATTTCCAAAGTGGTTGTACTAGTTTACATTCCCACCAGCAATGAAGGAGTGTTCCTTTTTCTCCACATCCTCACCAGCATGTGCTGTCACTTGAGTTTTTGATCTTAGCCATTCTGATGGGTGTAAGATGGAATCACAGAGTTGTTTTGATTTGCACTTCTCTGATGAGTAAAGACATTCAGCATTTCTTTAAGTGTTTCTCAGCCATTTGATATTCCTCTGTTGAGAATTGTCTGTTTACTTCTGAGCCCCATTTTTCAATTGGGTTATTTGGTTTGGTGGTGTTTAATTTCTTGAATTTTTTATATATTTTGGATATTAGACCTTTGTCAGATGTAGGGTTGGTGAAGATCTTTTCTCAGTCTGTAGGCTATCACTTTGTTCTGTTGACAGTGTCTTCTGCCTTACAGAAACTTCTCAGCCTCATAAGGTCCCATTTGTTAATTGTTGACCTAAGGCCTGGGCCGTTGGTGTTCTGTTCAGGAAGTTTTCTCCTGTGCCAATGTGTTTCAGGCTCTTTCCCACTTTTTCTTCTAACAGATTTAATGTCTCTGGTTTTAAATTGAGGTCTTTAATCCGTCTGGACTTGAGTTTTGTGCATGGTGATAAATATGGATGTAATTGCATTTTTCTACATGTAGACATTCAGTTAGGCCAGCACCATGCTATCCTTTTTCTATTGAATAGATTTGGCTCTTTGTCAAAAATCAAGTGGCCATATGTGTCTGTATTCATTTCTGGGTTTTTGATTCAATTCCATTGATCAACCAGCCTATTGCTGTGCTAGTACCATGCTGTTTTAATTACTGTCACTCTATAGTACAGCTTGAGATCAGGTATGGAAACTTCATAGGATTTTCGATGCTTACCTTCTAGAGCGTCCATCTTGAACCTGTGGACTACTGACATTCTCCTCTACAAGGGGAGGATGGAGATGGTCATTTGATCTTTACCCGAGTCCCCAGCGATTCCACAGAGCCATTTGTGTACAATTCTACCTTGATTGGACATGGCCTCAAATTCTTGTACAAGCTAGAGAATATAGATCCAGCAAGATTCATTGACAGCACCTCCATTTATGTGGCAATGGAGAACTCATCAATCACACTGGAACACTTTCTATTAGGCCAGCTTCGGAGTCACCCAGCCTCACTCATACTCTGTAAGACCAGTACACTCATGGGTTCCTTGAGGGAAAACTCCAGTGAATTCCAACTTTGGTTAGGACCTTAGGAGGAGGACAGGAGTAGACACTGTTGACACCTCCCTGAGTGAAGAAATCTTAGTGATAAATTGGTTTTTAAATTTATAATAATAATTTATTGTTAATGATCACATTCTCTAATAAAAAAATCCATAGACAACAAGATTGGATCAATAAGACAACAATAACAACAACAAAATACCCCCAAATTTTCTTTATTACTTCCATGGGAAGAATGTTATTTTTAACCAGAATGGAGTCCTTCTATAAAAATGGGGGTGATACATTGTTATGAAATAGAAATAAACAAATGAAAAACTTGTAATAAATTAATAAAATTTTAAAAAATCTTTTTTAAAAATTAAAAAAAAACAAAAAACAAAATAAAAAAAGAATTATTCCATCCATGTCTATTAGTGATAAATTGTACAAAACCTTTATGAGCTCCCTATGTAAGATAAAACAAGTTCAGGCAGGATTAAAAAAAATTGTGCAGTTCATATGATTAGCTTTGAGTCAGACACATGACTTGCCACCATCTATTTGTGGCACCCACTGTCCACCTGAATAAATTCTATTCATGTTTTCCATATGACTTTGCCCTACTTTTCAGATTTAGTCCACATAGTCTTATTTTTAATTAAGTATTTTTATTTTACGTTACCAAGATTTTTTTTATTCCTGCTTTTAAACAATATAATTCACATTCTCAGCTCCAAAATCACCTGTAGTCAAATAATTTCTAAATCTTTATCCTGCTGAGATCCTTCATAAAATCTCAAAGTATATTCCCAATTGTCCTTCTACTTTACCTCAGAAAAAATACACAATGCATGTCCATAAAAACCAAGGCATGAAATGAACAATAGCTTATTGGTTCATGTCCCATGACTTACTGGATTTTATTCTCTCTCTCTCTCTCTCTCTCTCTCTCTCTCTCTCTCTCTCTCTCTCTCTCTCTCTCTCTCTCTCTCTCTCTCTCTCTCTCTCTCTCTCTCTCTCTCTCTCTCTCTCCAAAGCTTACTTCTTCTAGGTTAGCTTTGCTTGGTGTTTGTTTGTTTGCTTGGTTTGTTTTGTTCTATCATGAATTCAAATACAAGTTGTCCCCTAATCATTATCTTCTCAACACACTTAAGCTCCTTTAGTTTCACCTTAGCGAATCTTTCACAGGAGCCTCAGACCTGCTTCATGAAGACTGTGCCTGCTCTAGGGGAACTGCAGCACTGCCATCCGTCAGTCTCCCTCTCCTCGCCTCTGGTGATCCCCTTCCTCAGCTCAGGTTGGGTTCTGGACACACATCCTGAGAAAAAGCACATGGGGGGCAAATATTTGATACTGTTTTATTCTACCTTCATGTTTTGGGTAGTGTTTAGAGGTATAGAATTCTAAATGGGAAAATGGTATTTTCTCTAGTGTTTCTTCTCAGTGGCACTTTTATTCTTATTCTGTCTTGTGTAACCATTTCTCCTATTTGTTTTTCTAACCTCTGAAAACTGATAGAATCATTTCTTTGTTTTCAGTGTTTCTTCACAACAGCATACTTTACTGTGGGTCTGCCTCCAGTTTTGCTAGGCAATCAGAGAACCTTTTCCAGATATATTCAAAAAGTGACCTTTGCTTTTCTGATTCCTCCTTCTGAATTTCCTAAAACTGTGTAAAAACAGTCCTTTTTATCCCCTGTGTCCTGAGACTTTGTTGTTGTTGTTGTTTGGTTTCACTTTTAAACACTGTTTTTTTAAAAAGTGTTTTGTTTTGTGTCTGCTGTCATATCTTTAGGCTCGCGCAGCTGCTGTTCTTGTTCTGCTTCGCAATGGAGCACCTGTTCTTCCGTCTCGTTACTTAGATCCAGAGGTATTCGCTGCTTTCTTCCCAGCTCGCTTCTTGTTCAATCTGTTTCTCGAAGCTCTTGTTTTGCTGTTCATCTTTAACATCAGCAGTTACATTCAATTTTGTAATGACCCGAATTGTCGGCAATATTAAAGAATGGCCTACGAAGGGGCTGTCTGGAACCTGTACACGGGTCGGTGGGACGGACAACGAGGAACTAGGTTAAGAGGAGGAAATTCCTTTAAAACTTCTTGGATGGTGGGTGCTTCAGAGAAGAATCTCCACTGTCTGTCTGGCTGGTGTCACCCGTGCTGCCTACAGATTGCTAAGGAGAGGAGAAGTGGGTATATTTTCTGAATCAGAGTCAACTTTCACTCAGTGTTTCTATTTTTATTCCGGAAACGTTGTTTTGCTTTGATGTTGTTTAGGTGGGATCCCCTGCACCCCAGGCTAGCCTTGAACTCAGAGAGAGGAAGGGTAGGAGTGGGAGGAGACAAGAAAAGGGGTCAGAATCAGCACATAAAGTAAATAAATTAAAATATAAATTAATTAAATAAAAAAAAACCCTCATCCTAGAGCAGAAGGCAGCCACAAGCTGCTGATACAGCTAAGCCCGCCGACCACTTTCTGGAGTACAGTCTGCAGCACCACATCTACTTTCACACAGGTATCTTGCTTTAAAACCTGCTGTTGCTCCCCAATGTAATGATGCTCTTTTTTTGTCAGCCTTCATTCTGGTTATAAGTAGGAATTATCCCAACTCCATGCAACACAACAAGGAATAGAGAGGACTATTTCTTCCTAAAGAAATGTTCTATGCTCACACATACACTTACTTGGTTCCATCAGTACTTAGACAATGACAGTTCCATCAAGGAAACTGACCACTTCTCACTTCTCATGATCTCCATGCCTGCTAATTAAATTTGCCATTTGTGTACCTTTCACCTGAAGTTTGGCCTATAGATGTCCATCTAGTTTTTTGTTCTAAAAACTAAAACCTCATTACTATCATTTTAGCCTTTGTAATACAGGGAAAGTCAGGGCCATTCCCTTGGGTTCTTAGTCTCATTAAGAATTTAAGAGTAAACTCAAACGTGAGCTCAAAGAATTTTTTCTTTTTTCTTCTTCTTCTTCTTCTTCTTCTTTTTTTTTTTTTTTTTTTTTTTTTTTTTTTTTTTTTGTTGTTGTTGTTGTTGTTGTTGTTGGGGGGAAAGGGGGGAATTTAAGATAAAAACCCCAGGGCAGGGCAGCTGCAAATTTTAGCTGCTGCCTGGAGGAGGTAGAGAAGAAAAACAGCCATGACATTTAAGTTGGCAAGGAAGTCAGCCACATGGCAGACCAGGAGCTACATGGTGAGGAGGGAGGCTTTGGAGAGAGTATGGAAGCCCAAAGGGTTGGGGAAACCCAACATTTCACAGACAGCATGCTTAGAGAAGAGAAAAGGGGAAAGGAGAAGTTAGGGTTTTTGGAATAATTCAGAAGGCATATGCTGCAGCCTGGCTGCAGTCCTGATAAGCCATTGCAATAGGGGACAGGAATTAAGGGAAGAAAAAACAGCAACCTATTATTGAAGGAGCAATTATTCCACCTAACCTCATTAGCATGGCTTACTGCTAGCCTCTCTGCCTAGGGTTGGTCCTTTCCAAGATTATTGAATCAGCCCAACTGAGAAGTCAGGTCTCCACCCAGGCCGGAGAGTCTATTGTTTGGACCAAGAGTGTTCAGGTTTGTTTTTCATTCGTTTGTTTGTTTTGTTTGTTTGTTTTTACTCTAGCCTTTGCAGGAGGAGCAGATGCAGTTCAAGAATTCACCTTGCATCCTTTCACTTGGAATTAGCCTTAACGTCCTCTGGCTTCAGACAATAGTTTCCTAATACCCTGATTGTGTCAGGCTGGAAGAAATCAGTTTCTTTCTATAATAAAACTATCACTTTTCATTTACAGCGCAGTTGTCAACCTATTTATTGTTATCACCACATGAACAGCAAATTTTTCTCTCGCACAGTTCTGTTCAATGGCTTACCGGCTTACGGCTCCTGAAGTTTCGTGTGTGACCTTACTTGACACTTTGATGTGTGGCTTGTGGTTTTCTATACCCTTATCTTCAGCCAAAATTTATCTTTTGTTCCCTTTAGTCTGTCACATATTTCCTTCTCTGCAACTTTAGATTTAACATTTCTGCAAAGTAAAATGCTCAGTTCTAGCATAATTTCTGTAAAGGTCACTGTTGAGAACTTACACATAATTCATTAAAGCAATTTCGTCAGATAAGAGAACATTGCTGCCTGCAGGGTATTACATAACCTCACAATGACGGTCAAGCAGCCGCATACTTCTAAGAACTATTTTTTCAATGTACTTCAGCATTTAAAACAATGTGGGTCAGTGGGGCAAGGGACAGTAGTACATACCATATGCTGAGATACTGTTAAACCTGAGAACCGTGGGAGGAAAACCAGTTGCACATTTTTGAAGAAAATCTGAAGGAAGCTTTAATTAGATAGGCTCTGGCCACGTCCCTGCCAGAGTTCCCAGGAAATGGTGGTGAGTCGTGTTTTGCAGAAACTTAAAAAGGCAAAAGCTGAGTAGTATTCCATAGTGTATATGTACCACAGTTTCTTTATCCATTCTTCTACTGATGGACACTTAGGCTGTTTCCATGTTCTGGCTATTATGAATAAGGCTGCTATGAACATGGTTGAGCAAATTTTCTTGTTGTGTGCTGGAGCATCTTCTGGGTATATTCCAAGGAGTGGAATAGCTGGGTCTTGAGGAAGCCCTATTCCCATTTTTCTTAGGTAGCACCAGATAGATTTCCAAAGTGGCTGTACTAGTTTGCATTCCCACCAGCAATCAAGGAGTGTTCCTCTCTCTCCACATCCTCGCCAGCATGTGTTGTCACGTGAATGTTTGATTTTAGCCATTCTGATGGGTGTAAGATGGAATCTCAGAGTTGTTTTGATTTGCATTTCTCTGATGACTGGAGATGTTGAGCATTTCTTTAAGTGTGTCTCAGCCATTTGATATTCCTCTGTTGAGAATTGTCTGTTTAATTCTGAACCCCATTTCTCAATTGGGTTATTTGGTTTGGTGGCGTTTAATTTCTTGAGTTCTTTATAAAGTTTGGATATTAGACCTTTGTCAGATGCAGGGTTGGTGAAGATCTTTTCCCAGTCTGTAGTCTGTCGCTTTGTTCTTTTGACAGTGTCTCCTGTCTTACAGAAGCTTCTCAGCCTCATGAGGTCCCATTTATTAATTGTTGTCCTTAAGGCCTGGGCTGTTGGTGTTCTGTTCAGGAAGTTGTCTCCTGTACCAATGTGTTCCAGGCTCTTCCCCACTTTTTCTTCTAACTGATTTAGTGTCTCTGGTTTTATATTGAGGTCTTTAATCCATTTGGACTTGAGCTTTGTGCATGGTGGCAAGTATGGGTCCAATTGCATTTTTCTACATGTAGAAATCCAGTTAGACCAGCACCATTTGTTGAAGATGCTATCCTTTTTCCATTGAATAGATTTGGCTTCTTTGTCAAAAATCAGGTGACTATATGTGTGTGGATTCATATCTGGGTCTTCAATTCGATTCCACTGATCAACCAGCCTATTGCTGTGCCAGTACCATGCTGTTTTAATTACTATTGCTCTATAGTACAGCTTGAGATCAGGTATGGAGATTCCTCCTGAGCATCTTTTATTGTATAATATTGTTTTAGCTATTCTGGGTTTTTTGTTTTTCCATATAAAGTTGAGAATTGACTTTTCAATGTCTTTAAAAAATTGTGTAGGTATTTTGATAGGGATTGCATTGAATCTGTAAATTGCTTTTGGTAAAATGGCCATTTTTACTATATTGATTCTCCCAATCCACGAACAAGGGAGATCCCTCCATCTTCTCAAGTCACCTTCAATCTCTGTCTTTAGGGACTTAAAGTTTTTTTCAAACAAGTCTTTCACTTGCTTGGTTAGCGTTACTCCTAGGTATTTTAAATTGCTTGTGGCTAATGTGAAGGGTGTAGATTTCCTAATTTCTTCCTCTGTATGATTGTCATTTGTATATAGGAAGGCTACTGATTATTTTGAGTTAATTTTGTAACCAGCCAGTTTGCTGAACGTGCTTATCAACTGAAGGAGTTCTCTAGTAGAATTTTGGGGGTCACTTATGTACACTATCATATCATCTGCAAATAGGGATAGTTTGACTTCTTTCTTTCCCATTTGGATCCCCTTGATCTCCTTGTGTTGTCTTATTGCTCTGGCTAGGACTATGGAATACTTCTCAGCTATTAAAAACAAGGAATTTTTGAAATTTGTGGACAAATGGATTGAACTAGAAATGATCATAATGAGTGAGCTAACCCTGAAGCAGAGAGACTCAAATGGTATATACTCACTTATAACTGGACACTAGCCCAAGGGGAAGGTCCCATAAAAATCTGCACCTACCAGGAAAGTGGGATAGAGGTGCGAATATCCTATTGAGACTCTAGGTGAGAAAAATATAGGGGACAGGGAAGTAGGTGGATCCAGAGGGTACTAGAAACCTACAAGAGGAACATTATGATGGGTGGATCAGAGCCCAGGGGTTCTGCTTGATCAAAGGCACCAACCAAAGACAAAACGTGCAGTCATCATCAAACCCCTACCCATATCTAACCAAGGGACAGAACATTCTCCACAGTTAAGTGGAGACTGGGGACTGACTTTCACAGGATCTCTGGTGCCCCATATTTGGCCATGTCCCTTGATGGGGAGGCCCAATGGCACTTGGAGGAAGGATAGCGGACTACCAAGAAGGGACTTGATACCCTAGCACCATATTCAGGGGGAGGAGGTCCCCCTTGGTCACAGTCATAGGGAAGGGGGATTGGGGTGAAAGTGGGAGGGAGGGAGGAATGGGAGGATGTATGGGATGAGATAGAAAATGAGATGTAATATGAATTATTTTATTTTTCAATAAAAAAAAAAGAAAAAAAAGGCAAAAGCATAACGCCATCATATTTCCCATCAAGTCCAAGCAGGGGCAAGCATACTTCCTGCTCCCTACTTCCTGCCCATCTCTAATTAACCACTTCCGATGCAGACAAACTTGTTTGGAAGGGTGAATACATACAACTTGTTAATTCCAGAGAACCACAGACCCCAGCATTTCAGGAAGTTATCTGCCCTTGGGCAGGTGAGGCTTTCAGGTTAACTTTGGTTCTCACAATACAAATGTGTACAATATTGTCAAAATAAATCTAAATACAAAAATGGACACAAGACTGTCTACGGTTCCAGTTCTTACTTTCAGGATGATTACTTAAACAATATGCTTCTTCAGTGCATATTATTCCAACCAACATAGATAATGCCTATCTCTTGTCCACTTCATTTGTTCTAAGTTCTTTATACACATATTCTACAGAAAAGCAACAATGTTCCCTTGGGTATACTTATGTCTGCATTCACAGATATGTAATTTAGGAAATAAAAGAAAGTTAATTTTATGTGTTTTTTATTCTTCTTGAGAATTTCATATGTGTACACTTTGAAATATGACCATATCACTGGAGAGATGGCTCAGTGGTTAAGAGTAACGCCTGTCCTTCCAAAGGACCAGGGTTCAATTCCCAGCAACCACATGGCAGCTCACAACTGTCTGTAACTCCAAGATCTGACACCCTAACACCAAAGCACATAAATTAAAATTAAATAAAATATTTTTTAAAAAAGAAATATGACCATATCCACTCCCCATTTCCCTCCTGCAACTTCCTCCATAAAGCCCTACAATGTCCCTCTCCCAACTTCATGTCGTGTGTGTGTGTGTGTGTGTGTGTGTGTGTGTGTGTGTGTGTGTGTGATAGTCTCCTAAGTCCATTTAGTGCCTCTCCAATGTGCATGACTATGTTGCCATGCACTGGAACATTGGAAATTTAGGAATGGAACTCAAAAACCGTTGCTCCCTCCTCCAGCAGCTATCTGTCAGATGTTAACAATGCTTCAATGTTATGTCTCAAATCCAGGACAAACAGCTGGGGTGCATAGCTAACATATCAAAGTCGACCTGGGTGCCAGGTTCTCCCAGCACTCCTTAGTCGCTACCTGTTACAGGTTCCTTCCAGCTAGCACACTTCAACCCCTGTCCTAAACTTCTCCAGCCCAATTATTGGGCTAGGCTGCCTGCCCTCCCTAAGCTGCCGTTCCCTATATAATTAAGTCATTTTGGTTACCTGGCCCTTTTTTAGTCTATTCTTTGCTCTTCTGGCCTCTTGGTCTGGATCCTGCTCTTTCCTCTCCCTTTCCCTCACATGGACCAACTCAGTCTCAATACATTCACTCTGAATCTCCCAGAAGTACCTGCCCCTGAGACTCCTCCACCATTCCCAGGAGCAGTCATGTCCTACCTTTTTATTGTCTTTTTTTTTTTCCTGCAGTAATAGGTGGGGCCTGGAGAGCACCACTCTGTATATGCCAGAATTTTGGCTAGTTTGATCTCATGCAGTTGCTTTTCAGGGAATTACAGCTACTGTAGGTTCATGAGTGTGATAGGCAAGTCAGGTTTGGAAAACAGCATTTTACTAGACTCCTCTCTATCCTGCACCTCTTATATTTTTTGCCCCCCCCCCTTCTATTACCATTCTATGATCATTGGCTGTGTGGTGGGAAGAGAGGGTTGATAAAGGTGTCCCATTTAAAGATGATGACTTGTGTGTTTCTACTGAATTTTGCCCATTTTTAAAAAGAGGGGGAGGAGAAATGTCAATGACTAGTCTGGGTATACATATAAACATTTAGAAAACAATTTAACAACATAGCAATTTAGGTTCTACCGTTGAGCCTCTGATTTCCCCTGCCATGGTATATGGATCAGGATTACAGTACTCAATATTAAATACCCTCCTGTGGAGCAAGCCTCACATTCAATTAGGGAGTAGTTTATTACCCCACAGTAAGTGTGCTACTGTTGCACCACTGCTCACATCTTATCTAGTAGGTCTTTTTGCATCAGGAAAGGATCAGCATTGGGCAGGACCACTGATGTCTTTTCTCCTTCTGTGTCCTGCATAGTACCTTCCAGGACAATGAAAACTAGTCAGCTGGGTAAGTTCCTGTGTAACTTTGAGATTGATTTCCCAGCGTCCTGTAGCCACATTGTGTGGGCTCTTCAAGTACAGGATCTTACCGTGGAGTTATGGTGGTTAACCAAGGACGATGGCATCAGGCTGTATTGTTTTGGATACTTCTGCAATAACTCATGCAGAGATATTTAATTCCTTGTATTGCAGTTTTTGTTTAATAACACGTTTTCTGTGAGCAGTACTTTCCGCCTATGTGAGGCCCATGGGCCATGCCACCAGGGAATCTGGCATGGAACTAGAGCAAGGAACAAAAGCGTCCAAACCCCAGAGCCCTCAATCTTGAGATCGGCTGGAGTAAGGAGCCTGCATGTCTTGGCACATGTAGACCTGATCACCTACCTCTGTAATTCTCAATGTGATCTTGTAGCCTGGTGCCTGGAATTCCTCTCCACGCAAATAAAGCATCACTAGCATCCTAGCCCCAACCAATGATACGTGCCCACCCTGTGATCCCTCCCGCTATGCCAAGGTTCATACATACCCCTTATCCACTCCAAACAAGCATGCACAAGTTGTTTCACTGAGAGTTGCTGTGTCTGAGCTAAAACGCTGTACCACTTGGAGAGTTACTTTGGAGATGGACGGTTTTCTCTGCTGGAACTGGACCCTCTGGTCTCCTGCCTGGCCATGCTTCCTTTCATCCTCCAGTGCCTGCGTGCGCCAAGAGTGGAGGAGACCCGGGTTACTATCGCCCATAAGAGCAGTAACATTGAAGACTTCAGGGAAGGCCTTCTCCCTCCCATGCAAACAGGAGAGCTGTAGAGCTGTAACACTGAGAATCTTGGAGGACTTCTCCCCTCAAGAATTATCCTCCAGACTATGTTCCTATGGGCACAGCCAGTATAGCTCTGCTGCATCCTTCCCAACCTGGTGTGCCGCGGTTCCTGGACACCCCTGAGGGAAGAAGCAGAATGAGAAATCATACACTTAGGTGAGGTAAGTCCATTTGAACTCTGAATTTTCTAAGTATATTTTCATATTAGCTATTATTTCCTATGCTACTAGGAAAGTTTTAAGGTCCTTACCTCTACTTGTGAGTTGAATCATATTACCTAGTTTTTTTTTTCTCTAGCAGTTACTAAGTATCAGGTCTTACATTGAAGGCCTTGATTCACTTGGAGTTTGGTTTCCTGAAGGGTGAGAGAGAAGGATCTAGATTCATTTTTCTATATGTTGAAACATAGATTTCCCAAAACCAAGTGTTTTCCAATGATGTATATTTTTGACAACTTTTTCTAAAAATAAATCAGATAACCATAGTTGCATGGACTTATGTTTGGGTCCTCAATTCTATTCCATTACTAAATGAGTCTGTTTGTATGCCAGTACCATGCTGTTTTCCTTATTAAAACTATGCAATGTAATTTTAAATCAGGTAAGCTTACATCTCTCTCAGCATTATTTTTGTGCAGGATTGCTTTAGCTGTCTTTGGTCTTTTCTGTCTCCATATAAATATTCTGAATCTATGAAGAATGGTATTGGAATTTTATTGGGCTTGCATTAAATTTGTAGTTTGCTTTTAGTAGAGTGTCATTTCCCATAATCTTAAGATGTATTCTCATCTTCTGATGTCTTCCTTAATTTCTTCCTTTGGTATTTGCAGAAGTCTTTAATCTCTTTGGTTAAGGTGTGTGTGTGTGTGTGTGTGTGTGTGTGTGTGTGTGTTGAATAAGATCATTTCCTTGGTGTCTATTTTGGTATGTTTGTTATTGTTATAGAAGAACATTGTTGAGTTTTGTGTGTTAATTTTGTATCATTCTGTTTTGTTGAACATTTTATATATATATATATGTATATAATATATGTGTCTATCAAATCCATATTTGCTATATTATTAAATGTATGTATATAAATATATGTAATACAACAGAAATTACCCCAATAGATATAGAAAAGGCCTTTGACAAAATATAACATCACTTCATGATAAAAGCCATGGAAAAACTAGGTATATAGGGTGCATATCTCAATATAATAGAAGTTATATTTGAAAATCCTATAGCCAATATCATACTAAATGTACAAAAATTTAAATCATTTGCAATAAGATGACTATGCAATATATACTAAATATAGTATACTATATATTATGTGTACTAATATATAATAATATACAGCATTTATATATCTGATATGCTAAGCATGTTTTTGGTGGACTCTTTAGGATCTTTTAGATATAGAATTTTATCTTCTGCAAAAAGGGATACACTGAATTGTTCTTTTCCTATTTGTATCACTTTTATTTCCTTGTCCTGTCATATTGTTCTAGCTAAGACAGAAAACTATTTTGAATAGAAGTGTAAAGAATTTGTCTAGTTTTTTTCTTGTGTTAGTTAGGGTCACTTTTGTGGTCATTAAGCAAATATCCAAAAACAAGTGGGGGGGCGGGTTTATTTAGCTTACACTTTCACATCTTGGTTTATCATCAAAGGAAGTTAAGACCAGAATTCAAACAGGACCAAAACCTGGCCACAGGAGTAGTTGATGCAGGGGTCATGGAGGGATGCTGCCTACTGACTCACTCATCATGGATTGCTCAGCCTATTTTCTTATAAAACCCAGCACCACCAGTCCAGGGCGGCATCACACACAAGGGCTAGGCTCTCCCACACAAAACACTAATTAAGAAAATATCCTACAATCTTGCCTATAGCCAGAGCCTGTGGAGGCAGCTTTCTCAACTGAAGCTTCTTTCTCTCTGATGACTATCACTTGTGTCAAGTTGAGATAAATCAAGCCTGCATGCTGATCTTGTTAGGAATGCTTTAATTTTTCTACATTTAGTATCACATGGGCTATAGGATTTTCAAATATAACTTTTATTATATTAAGATACGCACCAAACATACCTTGTTTCTTCATGATTTTTATCATCAAGTAATGTTATATTTTGTCAAAGGCCTTTTCTGTGTCTATTGAGGTGGTCATGTTATTTCTGTTTTATAATTTAAACATGATGGATTATATTTTGACATTATTGAAATATCCCTGGATCACCAGAATAAGTACAACATAATATTTAAGTATGTGAGAATTCGTCAGGCAGTGAGATCAGTCCATAGTTTTACATTTTCTTGTTGTTCTAATGCCTTTGTCTGGTTTGGGGATTATAATGATAGTATCATTGTAAAAAAGAGTTTGGAAGCTTCCTGTATTTTCTAATTTTAATGAAATAATTAGAACAGAATTGGGATTAGTTCTTCTTTGAATTTTTTGGCATAATTTTGCAGTGAATCCATCTGGTTCTGGGAGTTTTATAGTTGGGAGAATTTTTATTAATGCTTTGATCTCATTCCTGGTTATAAATCCACTCAATTTGATTTTAGATGCATTTGGTGTGTTACATGTATCTAGAAACTCATTCATTTCTTTAAAATGTCTTAGTTTAGTCAAGTATCATATTTTAGGGTATATCTGATATTTTTTAAATCACTTCATTCATATATGCTGTAACGTCTCCTTTTATCTCATATTTTATTAATTTTTATTTTCTTCCTCATTCTGTTGGTTAATTTGGCTAAAAGCTTGTAAATTTTGTTTCTCTCACCAAAGAATCAGCTTCTTATTTCATTTATCCTTTGTATTGCTGCTTGCTTGTTTGTTTCTGTTTTATTTAGTAATTCAATTTATTTTAATTTGTATTTATTAAAATTAATTTATTAAGTCAATTTAATTACTTATAATTAAATAACATACCTCTTGCAGAAACACTCATTACTTCAGGACTTCTTCTTCCAATAGCTTCTAATTATAATGTTCTTTCTTTCTTTTTTTTTTTTTTAAGAAAAAAAATAAGATCCATATATGAATACACATAACTACAGTCTTCAGATATTTGGCAGACATTGGCCAATACACACCCGAGTAATGACAGTATTTTTAACAAAAGATCATGGGAAAACTCAATGTCCATTGAGTATATAGATACTCCAAGATTTGAGTTGACTCTTCTTATCCAAATTATTGAAAATAAATCAACATTCATGGTGTTTTACACATATAATGTTCTTTCTTCCAAAGTATATATCATTTTTTTAATACGTCCTTTATGTTTCAGCTTAAATATTACCTTCTGTGATAGGCTTTTCTTGTTCACATCATTTAGAAGGTATCTCTTGAAACTTTATACTCTTTACCTTTTATTAATCCATGGAGCAAAACCTTAACATTAGTCAAATTCCTAGAGCTGTATCTGTGTTCTGATAGGACATGGTAGGAGAGTGAGGGATGTGGAAGGAGAATATGGTCACCCACCTGGTTCTTTTCTACTGGTTTTGAAAAATATGATAACCATTTAGTATATCCTTACGTTTCTTTCTTGAAATGACTGACAGTTGGTACCAATAGAAGGAGTAGAAGCATGAAATTTATGTCACACAAGAGAGCACGTGTTTGATTGTGGATTGGCAGTTGAAACATCATAAACCTTATAAATTTTAGTAAAGTCAGTTATTTAAAAAAACACAAAATTTTATGAGAACACAGTATGAGGCTTTCACTTTTAACAAAGAATTTAAATATCCAGCCTTAATGAACTTTCAAATGGTCTGTTTCTTTTTCAGTCAATGAGCTGTTTAAAGACATTGTATTTTCCTGTTTTGCACAACATTATTTCTGTCTGAAAAAATGTTGTAATCAATTTGTTTTAATTAAACAACTTAATATCTCACTTATTAGGCTTGACAAATTATTCTCAATTTGTATTGACAACTTTTAGAAGTTCTAATAGTTCCTTCATCCCTATAATAACACAAGCAAAGAAAAGAGTTTTCTTCATTTTTTGACTGGATTAGAATTACATACGTAGATGCTTATAGTAAATGCCATGGAGAAACACAGGCTATTGAAAGGTGCCATATATTATTGTGTCATTTTAATGTAGTTCTTACAAAATGTATTACTTCTTTTAAATTGTGATATTAGTATGTGCATATGCCCACTCAATTATCAAAGCTTTATATGTGTGTGTCTAATTATTTCTAGGTATTATTTACAATCTAAATAATATTATATTGAAAATAATGCAATTTGACTTTTTAATTAGATTATAATTATTGTTTTTAACTCACACTGAAAATAAAAGACAAATGGCTTACATTGAATTAAATGTTACATTTGCCAAATTCAGCATTGTTTGTACCAATATGGTTCACAGGAACAGAACTAATCTCTTGGATCAACCATCCTCTTTATGAGAAAATTCATTGTTATAGCAATAATAAATCATTGCTAGTCTAATATTATATTAGAGAGGAAGGAAGCTCATGGAATTTAGACTCTAATTTCCTAAGGTTGATTTTTTTTAAAAACCTATGGGGACCATGCAATTAATGAAGTGGTAATAGTGTGTTGTATTGAAAGTTCATAGAAAGCAAGCACATATTTAACGTCTCTTCCTGAACCATGACAAAGGATAGCACAGGTACAGTGGCCAACAGGATTAGAGCTCTTGTTTCCAAAGAGGTTTTATTGCTCTGAGTCAAAACTCTCTTTTTGTCTTCTAAACATATATTGTTGAATAAATAGGTAGCTGTTTTGTTGAGTTTGTATTACTTCATGTATGCAAACACATAGATTTGGATCTTGATTTCTTTACTTGTACTTTAATTATAAACTTTTGTCCAAGTTGTTAAACTTTTTGAGGATGAACATTAATAGCTATGTAATATCCTTCATTCTAATTAATTTATCAATGTCTCAAAGCTGAGTTTTTAGATTATCATCCCATTCTGCATAGTGTCAGTCACACCACAAGAAATGTCTTTGTACTTAAAAAACAAAAAACAGAGACTGGTCTGACATGGGTTTTTGAAACCTCAAAGCCCAGCCCCTAGTGACGCACCTCCTCGAACAAGGCTACTCCTCCCAATCCTTCCTAAACCATCTACCAACATGGGGCTAAACATTCATATAGATTAGCCTATGGGGCCATTCTCATTCCAACTACTACATTTCACTCCCTGGACCCCCTAGGCTCATAGCCATATCATAATGCAAAAATGTACTTAATCCAACTTTGAAAGTCCCCATAGTCTTTTGCAGTCTCAAGATTATTTAAAAGTCCAAATCCCTGTGACTCAAGCCAATCTCTTAATTGTTAACTCCCTGTAAGATCAAAATCAAAAAGCAAACCACATATGTCCAACATACATTGACACAGAATGTAAAATTAAGGGCATTCTAGACCCACCCTAGCTCCAGACTAATGACACAAAGACCTTATATTTATTTACAATAGCTTTAGGCCTTATAGTTGGGCAGATACTCAGCTATTCCAACCCTGGCCTAGCCTACTTCCCAGCCACGTCACCCAATACCTAATATCATTTTCTGTAAATTTATTTTATTTTATTATTTCATTTGTAGGTGTGTTGTATGCATGTATGGCTATGTATGACATGCATGCAGTACCCTGGAGTACAGAAGATGTTGGATTCCCCTGGGCCTGGAGTTATAGATGGTTGTGAGCCACCATATGGGTGGTAGGAATCAAATCTGGGTCTTAGGCATGAACAAGTGCACCATCTTAGTCTCATTCTGGTGCTCCTTGTTAATCCGGGTCCTCATGGACTCTCTAATGCAACCTCAGACCCTCTCTAATTCTCTAGGCCACAAGTCCCACCTTATCCTCTCCTGCAAGCTATTGGCTGTTCAACTCTTTATTAACCAATCAAAGAGTGATGGAGAAAAAAAAGAGTGATGGAGAAAAAAATTATGCAGCACTGAGACAAGAGATGCTTCATAGAAATGGCAATGCCAATATCAGACTGCAACCATATCTCTGGGTACAGAAATCAGCATTTGAGCCAAGTCCACATCCCAATCCATGGAGACCTTCGCTGGCCACCTGAGGAAGACACATGAGACTCTTATGGACCACAATTCCCCATCTGCCCTGCCTTTCCAGTAAAACTAGCAACTGAATGTGCCAACCTATACACCCCACTCAAGGTCCACCACAAGACCCTTGTAGGTACTCCACCAATACCTGAGAAAGATCAGGACCACCAGGCCACAGGTCAAACATGCCAGTGGTGAACTAACCCAGACCCCCTGCACCCTCCATCTACTGGACCTCACACCTACTGGAATCCAGCAGCTCCAGGGACCACCAGCCAATAACAGAGACAACCGAATGGCTAAAGACCAATGCAAGAACAAAAAGAGCCTAGGCAATATGGCAACACCAGAACCCAAGTATTATAATACAACAAGCCCAGGATAAAGGACACAGCAGGGAAACAAGGAAATTGTCTTAAATTCAGTCTCATGAAAATGTTTGGGGCCTTTAAAGAAATACAGAATAATACAACCAAACAGGTAGAGGCTTTTAAAGTGGAAAGAAATCCCTTAAAGAAATACAGGAAAACACAGTTAAACAGGTAAAAAATATTAATAAAACTGTCCAATACATGAAAATGGAAGTAGAAAAAATAAAGAAAGTACAATCTGAAGGAATCCTGGAGATGGAAAACCTAGGGAAGAGAACAGAAATAACAAAGGCAAGTATCTTCAATGAAATCCAAAAAATGAAAAAGAGAATCACAGGCATAGAAGACAGGATAGAAGAAATTGATTCATCAGTCAAAGAAAATGTTAAAACTAAACAATTCCTGACACAAAACACCAAGGAAATCTTGAATATTATTAAAAGACATAATCTATAAATAATAGCAATAGAAGAAAATGAAGAGTCCCAGCTCCCAGCACCAAAAAAATATTCTCAATAAAATCACAGAAGAAAATTTCCCCAACCTAAAGAAACACATGCCTATAAAAATACCAGAAGCATACAAAACACCATTTAGATCATACCAGAAAAGAAAATCCTCCCATAACACGATAATCAAAACATTAAATCTACATTACAAAGAAAAAAATATTAAAAGCTGCAAGGGGAAAAGACCAAGTAACATATAAAGGCAGACCTATCAGAAATATACCTGGCTTCTCACAGAGACTCTAAAAGCAGATCTCTTGCAAACCCTAAGAGATCACAGATGTCATCCTAGACTACTATACCCTGCAAAATTCTCAATTTCTGTAGATGGAGAAAACAAGATAATCCAAGACAAAACCAAATGTAAACACAAATCCAGCCCCACAGAAAATAACTAGAAGGAAAACTTCATGCTATTGAGGTTAACTACACCCAAGAAAACACAGGAAATAAATAATTCCACACCAGCAAAAAACAAAGAAGGAAAGTACACACAAACACCGCCAACATCAAAACTATAAGAATTAGCTATCTTTACTCATTAACAATTCTCAATATCAATGGTATCAATTGACCAATAAAAAAGACAATGGTGAGGGATCCAAGATGGCGGGAACAGTGTGGACCGCGTTTGGAGGCTCCAGTGAACAATTCAGGGAATTGCACAGATTTCTGAGCCAGGAACAACAAGGTCCGAACATCACGGCAGTGGGAGTGCTCCACGGTTCGGAGGGACCAGGGTGCAGAGGACCTGCATGCCCCTGCACACGGGAGGAGCATGGTTTTTCTCTGATCGGAGCGGCAGCGGCAGAGGCAGCAGCACCAGCAGCACCAGCAGCGGTGGCTGAGGTTTGCAGCTCATAGCCTTCCGGTGGAGGCGATTGGTGTGGTGGCTGGTGGGAGTTGCTGCGGGAGAGGGGACTCGGGGCAATATTTGGGTCGCGTGGAGCCTTCGGACCCAGACTAGACTCTGCGGACAGTTCGGCCCCAGAGTCCCGGGTACTGGCCCGGCCAAGCAAGCAATTCTGCCTGAGGCACTAACTCAGCTCCGGCCACAGCTCCCCTGCTGTGGAGCAGCTCCACACTAGGCAGAACCTCAGATCAGCGGCAGCTTCCCTATGGTGACACAGTCAGGGCAGAGCACTTGGTTTCACCACAGGCGCTAACTCAGAGCAGCTGCAGTTCTCCTGCTATGGCGCAGTCCTGGCCAAGCACTCAGTTCCACCCTAGGCACCACCTCAGCTCAGTGGCAGCTCCCCAGCAGTGACACAGTCTGGGCAGAGCACTTGGTTCCACCAGTGGCGCTAACTCAGAGCAGCCGCAGTTCTCCTGCTGTGGCGCAGGCTTGGTGACGTGCTCAGTTCCATCCTAGGCACCACCTCAGCTCAGCAGCAGCTCCCCTGCAGTGACACAGTCTGGGCGGAGCACTTGTTCCACCACTGGCACTAACTCAGAGCAACCGCAGTTCTCCTGCTGTGGCGCAGGCTGGACAGCGCTCTCGGTTCCACCAGCTCTAAGACTCTGGTTGGACACAGTGTGCAGTTTGAATCCAGAATTCCTGGCTGAGATTGGTGGTCAGTTCGGGCCCTGAGTCAATAACTGACCACAGCACGCACTTTGGGCCAAAAGGCCCTAGCGGAGCTTGGTGCGTAGTCCCAGCCCAAAACTTCTGGCTGGACCCTGTGTGCATTTTGGGCCCAAAATCCCTAGCTGAGCTTGGCAGACGGTTCAGGCCCTGAGAATCTAGCTGAGTTCAGCCCGTGGTTCGGTCCCAGTGCTCCTGGCTGGACTTGGCAGGGAACACAGAAGGCTGTGGATACCTTGACCTGACCCAACGCTCATTCAGAGACCCAGATCAATTGCAGGATCCACAGCAGAGGGGGCTGAGGATCACTGGCTGTGAGAGACCAGAACAACAGGGCTAACCTCCTAACGTCCACACCAGTGAAGCTTTGAGCTCGCAGCCTAGGGAAATCGTGAGAAAACAAGTGAATCTATCGTCAGACACCCTCCATTCAACTCTGGAAGCTACCCAACAAAAACAAAGATGGCAAGATGTCTAAAGGACAACAAAAAAGCATATGCAAAAAACCCCAAAACAACATGGCGTCTCCAGTTTCCAGCTATCCCAAAGAAAACAACCCAGAGAACTCAAATACAATGGAAATACAAGAAAATGACCTCAAATCCTTAGTAATGAGGATGATAATGGAGGAAACAAATAAAATTCGTAATCAAATGCAGGAAGACGCAGACAAACAGGTGAGAGACATAAAAGAAGCACATAGAGTGGAACTGGAAAAATTGCAGGAAAATGCAAACAACCAGATGAAAGAAATAAATAAAACAGTTCAAGCTCTGAAGACCTATAAAGAGGCAATGGAAGAAACTCAGGAATATACAAAAAATCAGATGAAAGAAATCAAAAAAATCAGTTCAAGATCTGAAAATGAAAATGGATTCAATGATAAACACACAGACAGAAGAAAAACGAGAACGTGAGACCTCAGAGAAGAATGCGAGCAACACAGAGGTGAGCTTTTCTAACAGAATCCAAGAAATGGAAGAACGAATCTCAGGGCTAGAAGATACAATCACAGAGCTTGAAGCAACCATTAAAGAAAATGCCAAATCTGGAAAACTCCTGACACAAAACATCCAAGAAATTAAGGACACCATGAAAAGAAGAAATCTGAGGATAATAGGCATTGAAGAAAGAGAAGACATCAGACTCCAGGGCCCAGAAACTATTCTCAACAAAATCATAGAAGAAAATTTCCCCAATCTAAAGAAAGAAATGCCTATAAACATATAAGAGGCCTACAGAACACAAAATAGAATTGACCAGAAAAGAAAAACTGCCCGCCACATAATAATCAAAACACAAAACATGCAGAACAAAGAAAAAATATTAAAAGCTGCAAGGGAAAAGGGCCAAATAACATTTAATAGTAAACCTATCAGAATTACACCCGACTTCTCAGCAGAGACCATAAAAGCCAGAAGGGCCTGGACAGAGATCCTGCAAACCCTAAGAGAACACAGATGCCAGGCCAGACTACTTTACCCAGCAAAATTATCAATAACCATTGATAGAGAAAACAAAATATTCCATGACAAAAACAAATTCAAACAGTACCTATCCACAAACCCAGCTTTACAGAAGGTACTAGAAGGAAAACTCCATCCCAAAGGGTCAAGCTACAACCGAAACTACCCAGGAAATAGATAACTATCCCATGGCAAAAACACAACTACACAAACGCTCGACTGGAAACAACATCAAAATTAAGACTCTTAACAGTCACTGGTCATTAATATCTCTCAACATCAATGGCCTCAATTCTCCAATAAAAAGACACAGACTAACTGAATGGGTACATAAACAAGATCCAACATTCTTCTGCATCCAAGAAACACATCTCACCCATAATGAAAGGCATTACCTCAGGGTAAAAGGTTGGAAAAAAATATTCCAAGCAAATGGTCACAAGAAGCAAGCAGGCGTAGCCATTTTAGTATCGAACAAAATAGACTTTCAACCAAAATTAATCAAAAGGGATGAGGAAGGACACTTCATACTCATCAAAGGTAAAGTCAACCAAGATGACATCACAATTCTGAACATCTATGCTCCCAATACAAGGGCACCCACATTTGTAAAAGATCTCCTAAAAAAGCTTAAACCACACATCGATCCCCACACAATAGTAGTGGGAGACTTCAACACCCCATTCTCACTGAAGGATAAGTCATTGAAACAGAAACTAAGCCGAGAAATAACATCATTAACCAATGCCATGGGTCAAATGGATCTAACAGATATCTATAGAACCTTTCACCCAAACAAGAAAGAATACACCTTCTTCTCTGCACCCCATGGAACCTTCTCCAAAATTGATCACATCGTAGGTCACAAAGCAAGCCTCAATAGATACAAGAGGATTGAAATAATACCTTGTATCCTATCAGATCACCATGCTCTTAGGCTGCAATTCAACAACAACAGAAATAACAAAAAGCCTACACGTTTGTGGAAACTAAACAACTCTCTGCTAAATGACACCTGGGTCAGGGAAGAAATTAAGAAAGAAATCAAGGAGTTTCTGAAATTCAATGAAAATGAAGAAACAACATACCCAAATTTATGGGATACATTCAAAGCAGTGCTAAGAGGAAAATTCATAGCATTAAGTGCCTTTAAAAAGAAATTGGAAACATCGCACATAAGCATCTTAACAACACAACTGGAAGCCCTAGAAAAAAAAGAAGCAGAAACACCCAAGAGGAGTAGAGGCCTGGAAATAATCAAACTCAGGGCTGAAATTAACAAATTAGAAACTAAGAAAACAGTCCAAAGAATCAACAAAACCAAAAGCTGGTTCTTTGAGAAAATCAACAAGATAGACAGACCATTAGCCAAACTAACTAAAAGGCAGAGAGACAGTATTGAAATCAACAAAATCAGAAATGAAAAGGGAGACATAACAACAGACACTGAAGAAATTCAAAGAATCATAAGATCCTACTTTGAAGGCATATACGCCACAAAATTTGAAAATCTAAGGGAGATGGACGATTTTCTTGAACAATTTCACTTGCCAAAGTTGAATGAAGAACAGATAAACAAGCTAAATAGTCCCATCTCCCCTACAGAAATAGAAGCAATCATCGATGGTCTCCCAACCAAAAAAAGCCCAGGGCCAGATGGTTTCAGTGCAGAATTCTACCAGACCTTTAAGGGCGAGCTAATACCGATACTCTTCAAGCTACTCCAAAAGATAGAAATGGATGGAAAATTACCAAATTCATTCTATGAGGTCATAGTCTCATTGATACCTAAACCTCACAAAGACTCAACAAAGAAAGAGAATTTCAGACCAATTTCTCTTATGAACATAGATGCAAAAATACTAAATAAAATACTTGCAAAACGAATACAGGAGCACATCAAAGATATCATTCATCATGACCAAGTAGGCTTCATTCCAGGCATGCAGGGATGGTTTAATATACGGAAATCCATCAATGTAATCCACCATATAAACAAACTGAAAATAAAAAACCACATGATCATCTCCTTGGATGCAGAGAAAGCATTTGATAAAATTCAACACCCATTCATGTTTAAAGTTTTAGAGAGATCGGGGATACAAGGCACTTTCCTCAACATAATAAAGGCTATATACAGCAAGCCAATAGCCAAAATCAAAGTAAATGGTGAAATACTCAAGGAAATTCCTCTAAAATCGGGAACAAGGCAAGGCTGCCCACTCTCTCCATATCTCTTCAATATAGTACTAGAAGTTCTAGCCAGAGCAATAAGACAACAAAAGGAGATCAAGGGTATCCAAATGGGAAAGGAGGAAGTCAAATTATCCCTCTTTGCAGATGATATGATAGTGTACATAAGTGACCCTCAAAACTCCACCAGAGAACTCCTAAAGCTGATAAACATCTTTAGCAAATTGGCTGGATACAAAATTAACTCAAAAAAGTCTGTAGCCTTCCTATACACAAACGACAAGCTTGCAGAGGAAGAAATTAGGAAAACCACACCCTTCACATTAGCCACAAGCAATATAAAATATCTAGGAGTTACCCTAACTAAGCAAGTGAAGGACTTGTATGAAAAAAATTTCAAAACTCTGAAGAAAGAGATTGAAGATGACCTGAGAAGATGGCATGATCTTCCTTGCTCATGGATCGGGAGAATTAACATAGTAAAAATGGCCATCCTACCAAAAGCAATCTACAGATTCAATGCAATCCCTATCAAAATACCTACACAATTTTTTAAAGACATTGAAAGTTCAATTCTGAACTTCATATGGAAAAACAAAAAACCCAGAATAGCTAAAACAATCTTGTACAATAAAAGGTGCTCCGGAGGAATCTTCATACCTGATCTCAAACTGTACTATAAAGCAATAGTAATTAAAACAGCATGGTACTGGCACAGCAACAGGCTGGTTGATCAGTGGAATCAAATCGAAGACCCAGATATGAATCCACACACATATGGTCACTTGATTTTTGACAAAGAAGCCAAATCCATTCAATGGAAAAAGGATAGCATCTTCAACAAATGGTGCTGGTCTAACTGGAGGTCTATGTGTAAAAAAAAATGAAACTGGACCCATATTTGTCACCTTGCACAAAACTCAAATCCAAGTGGATTCAAGACCTCAACATAAAACCAGAGACACTAAGCCACTTAGAAGAAAAAGTGGGAAAGAGCCTGGAACATATTGGCACAGAAGACAACTTCCTGAACAGAACACCAACGGCCCAGGCCTTAATGTCAACCATTAATAAATGGGACCTCATGAGGCTGAGAAGCTTCTGTAAGGCAGGAGAAACTGTCAAGAGAACAAAGCGACAGCCTACAGACTGAGAAAAACTCTTCACCAACCCTACATCTGACAAAGGTCTAATATCCAAAATATATAAAGAACTCAAGAAATTAAACACCACCAAACCGAATAACCCAATTGAGAAATGGGGCTTGGAACTAAACAGAGAATTCTCAACAGAGGAGTATCAAATGGCTGAGAAACACTTAAAGAAATGCTCAACCTCCTTAGTCATCAGGGAAATGCAAATCAAAACAACCCTGAGATTCCATCTTACACCCATCAGAATGGCTAAGATCAAAAACTCAAGCGAGGATGTGGAGAGAGAGGAACACTCCTTCATTGCTGGTGGGAATGCAAACTAGTACAGCCACTTTGGAAATCTATCTGGTGCTATCTCAGAAAAATGGGAATAGGACTTCCTCAAGACCCAGCTATTCCACTCCTTGGAATATACCCAGAAGATGCTCCAGCACACAACAAGAAAATTTGCTCAACCATGTTCATAGCAGCCTTATTCATAATAGCCAGAACATGGAAACAGCCTAAGTGTCCCTCAGTAGAAGAGTGGATAAAGAAACTGTGGTACATATACACTATGGAATACTATTCAGCTATTAAAAACAAGGAATTCCCGAAATTTGTGGATAAATGGATTGAGCTAGAAATGATCATAATGAGTGAGTTAACCCAGAAGCAGAAAGAATCAAATGGTATATACTCACTTATATCTGCCCAAGGGGCATGTCCCACGAAAGCCTTCACTTACCAGGAAACTGGAAGAGATGGGAAGGCATCCTATTGGAACTCTAAATGAGAGACACATGGGAGAATAGCAAAATAAAAGGATACAGATGGTCCTAGAAATCTACAAGTAGAACAATATGATAGGCAGATTTGGGCCCAGGGGTCCCACTCAAACTAAGGCACCAGCCAAGGACAATACAGGAGGTAAACTTTAAACCCCTTCCCAGATCTAGCCAATGGTCAGAATATTTTCCACAGTTGAGTGGAGAGTGTGATACGACTTTCTCACGTACTCTGGTGCCTCACATTTGACCATGTCCCCTGGAGGGGGAGACCTGGTGGCACTCCGAGGAAGGACAGCAAGTAGCCAAGAAGAGACTTGATACCCTATGAGAATATACAGGGGGACGTAATCCCCCTCAGGAACAGTCATAGGGGAGGGGAATAAAGGGAAAATGGGAGGGGGGAGGAATGGGAGGATACAAGGGATGGGATAAACATTGAGATGTAACAAGAATAAATTAATAAAAAAAAAAGGAAAAAAAAAGACAATGGTTCACAGAATGGTTGCAAAAGCAGGACTGATCATTCTTCTGCACACAAGAAACATACCTCAGGATCAAAGATAAACATTACTTCAGAGTAGAGGGCTGGAAAAAAGTATTCCAAGCAAACAGACACAAGAAGCAAGCTGGAATAGCTATTCTAAGATCTAATAAAATAGACTTTCAACCAAAATTAATCAAACCAGATGAAGAAAGGCACTTCATATTCATCCAAGAAAATATCCACCAAGATAACAGCTCAATTCTGAACATTCATGCCCTAAATGCAAGGGCACCCACATTTGTAAAAGAAACATTGCTAAAGCTTAAATAACACATCAAAATCCCACACATTAGTAGTAGGCGACTTCAACACAACTCTTTCACCAATGGACAAATCATAGCAACAGAAGCTAAACAGAAAAATAACAAAACTAACCAATGTAATGAGTCAATTCGGCCTAACAAATATCTACAAAGCATCCATCCAAACACCTCAATGTACCTTCTCCAAAATTAACCATATGGATGGTTACAAAGCAAGCCTCAATAGATACAAGTAGATTGAAATCACACCTTGTATTCTATCTGACCACCATGGATTAAAGCTGGACTTTGAAAAAAACAGAATGCCTACAAACTAATCAAAATTGAAAAATTCTTTATACAGTAACCACTGGGCCAAAGAGGAAATAATGGAAAAAATTTAAAATTTTCTAGAATTCAATGACAATGAAGGCACAACATACTCAAACTTATGGGATACAAAGAAAGAAGTGATAAGAGCAAAGTTCATAGCATTAAGTGCCTTTATAGAGAAAATGGAGATATCTCATACTAACAATTTAAAAGCATACCTGAAAACTCTGGAACAAAAAGAAGAAAACATATCCAAGGGGAGTAAAGAACAAGAAATAATGAAACTCAGGGCTGAATTCAGTAAAGTAGAAATAAAGAACAATACAAAGAATAAACAAAACCAAGAGTTAGTTCTTTGAAAAAAACAAGATACACACACCCTTTGCCAAACTAACTAAAAGGTAGAGGGAGAGTACTCAAATCAACAAAATCAGAAATGAAAAAAGGAGGCATAACTGACATCAAGGGAATCAAAAAAATCATTGGGTCTTACTTCAAAAGCCTGTATTCCACAAAATAGGAAAATCTAACTGAAATGGATGATTTTTTTGACAGATATCACTTACCAAAGTTAAAACAAGATCAGGTAAACAATTTAAATTGACCTATTACACCTAAGGAAATAGAGGCAGTCATTAAAAGTATCCCAAGCAAAAAAAAAAAAAAAAAAAAATTAATGGCCATATGGTTCAATGCAAATTCTACCAAATTTTCAAAAAAGAGCTAATACCAATACTCTTCAAACTATTCCACAAAATAGAAAGAGAAGGAGTGTTGCCAAACTCATTCTATGTGGTCACAGTCATCCTTATACCTAAACCACAAAAAGATGCAACAAAGAAAGAGAATTTCAGACCAATTTCCCTTATGAATATTGAAGCAAAAATATTCATAAACTGAACCTAGAAACACATTAAAAATATCATCCACCATAATAAAGTATACTCCATCCCTGGGATGTTGGGATGATTCAACACACAAGAATCCATCAACACCATCCACCATATAAACAAATCAAAATAAACAAACCAACAAAAAACATGATCATCTCATTAGGTGCCAAAAAAGCTTTTGACAAAATGCAACATGCCTTCATGTTTAAAGTCTTGGAGAGATCAGGGACATAAGGTGCATACATAAACACAATGAAGGAAATATATAGCAAGCCAATATCCAATATCAAGTAAAATGGAGAGAAACTTAAAACAATTCCACTGAAATCAGGGGCAAGACAAGGCTACTCACTCTCTTTCTGAATCTTTTCAATAAAGTGCTTGAAGTCCTAGATAGAGCAATAAGACAACTAAAAGAGATCAAAGGGATACAAATCAGAAAGGAAGAAGTCAAGCTAACGCTACACAGATGATATGATAGTATGCATAAGGGAGCCAAAAATTTACACCAGGGAACTCCTACAGCTGACAAACACCTTCAGCAAAGTGGTGGGATACAAAATTAACTCAAAAAATTAGCATCCCCTGTATACAAGCAGCAAATGGGCTGAGAAAGAAATTAGGAAACAACATGTTTCACAATAGTCATGAATAATATAAAGTATCTTTGCATAAATCTAACCAAACAAGTGAAAGACCTGTATGACAAGACTTCAAACCTCTGAAGAAACAAATTAAAGAAAGTATCAGAAAATAGAAAGATTTCCCATGCTCAAGGATTGTTAGGATTAAAATAGTGAAAATAGCCCTCCTACCAAAAGCAATCTACAGATTCAATGCAACTCCCATCAAAATAGAAACACAATTCTTTATAGACTTTGAAAGAACAATTCTCAACTTTATATGGAAAAAAATAAAACAAGAATCCAGTAAAATAAAAGAACTTCTGGAGGGATCACCATCACTGATTTCAAGCTGTATTACAGAGCAAAAGTAATAAAAACAAAAAACAAACAAAAAAAAAAACAACCCTGCATGGTATTGGCATAGGAACAGATTAATGGATGAATGGAATCAAATTGAAGGCCCAGAAATAAAACCACACACCTACAGACACTTGATTTTTGACAAATAAATCTAAACCACATAACGGAAAAATAATAGCACCTACAACAAATGGTGCTGGTCTAACTAGATGTCTACATGTAGAAAAATGCAAATTGATTCATGTTTATCACCCTGCACAAAGCTCAATTCCAGATGGATCAAAGACATCCTCATAAAACCAGAGACACTAAATCAATTAGAAAAAGTGAGGAAGAACCTTGAAGTTATTGGCAAAGGAGACAATTTCCTGAACAGAATAGCAACATGCTAGGGTCTAAGATCAACAATTAAATGGGATCTCATGAAGCTGAAAAACTTCTTTAAGGCAAAGGACACTATCAGTACAAAGCAGAAGATTGGGAGAAGAGCTTCACCAATGCTACCTTACATCTGACAAAGAGCTAATATCCAAAATATATAAGGAACTTCATAAATTAAACAACAAACCAAATAATCTAATGTTAAAATGGAGTACAGATCTAAACAGAATTCTCAATGGAAAAAAATCTCAAATGGCTGAGAAGCACTTAAAGAAATTCTCAACATCATTAGTCATCAGAGAAGGGCAAATCAAAACAACTCTAAAATTCCACCTTATACCTGGCTAAGAACAAAAACTCAAATGATAGCACATGCTGGCGAGTATGTGGAGAAAGGGGAACACTCCTCCATTGCTGGTGAGAACAAAAATTCATACAACCATTTTGGAAATCAATGTGGTGCTTTCTCAGAAAATTAAGAATAGCTCTGTCTCAAGACCCAGCTATACCACTTCTGAGCATTTACCCAAAAAATGCTCCACCATATTAGGACATTTGCTCACCTACATTCATAGCAGCTATGTTTGAAATAGCCAGAAACTGGAAACAACCCAGATGTCCATCAATAAAGAATGGATAAAGAAACTGTGGTACATTTACACAATGGAATGCTACTCAGCCATTAAAAACAAGGAAATCTTGAAATTTGCAGGCAAATGGATGGAACTAGAAAAGATCATCTTGATTATGGTAATCCAGATCCAGAAAGACATATGTAATATGTACTCACTTATAAGTGTATATTAGCCATATAGTATAGGATAACCATACTACAATTCACAGACCCCAAAGAAGCTAAGTAACAAGGAGGGCCCAAGGGAGGATGCTTGAATCTCACTGGAAAGGGGAAATACAATAGACAGAGGAAGTGCTTGGAGAGAGGGAACGGGATAGGAGAGGGAGTGCTGAGGGAAATGAGTGTGGTGCCCAGATACTGGGAGAGCGTGTGACAAAGCAGGACAGAGGCTTGCAAAGAGAATAACCATTGGTTGTGGCATCTTTAACACAACAGGGTAGACTCCTGACAGGCTATGGATGTGACTTTAGCTGAGACCTCTAGTAGCAGGGGACATGGAAACTGAGAGGCCACCATCTAACCAGACAGGACTCCTAGTAGAGGGAGCAGAATACCAACCTACACACAAAAACTTCTGCCCAAAATTTACCCTGCCTATAAGATGTACAGGGATAAAGATAGAGCAGAGATTGAGGGAATGTCCAACCCCTAACAATATTAAAGACACTGTAGTATGGTTGCAGATGGGAACCTAACATAGTTGTTGTTTTAACTATTTTGTTGTTTTAACGTTGCTGATTCAACCCAGAAATGGATCAAAACAAATGCTGAGACTTAAAACCAAATACTGCTTGGACCACAGGGACCCTTGTGCAAGAGTTGGGGAAAGAACAGGGGGACCCAGAGGGGTTAGGAGCTCCACAAGAAGACTAACAAAGCCAACTAACCTGAGCCCAGGGGTGTTGCAGAAGACTGAAACATCAACCAAGGAAGATGTATGGCCTGGACTTATGTCCCCTATACATATGTACCTGATGGGTTTCTTGGTCTCCATGTGGGTCCCCTAGTAAGGGAGCCGTACAGGGACTCTGTTGCTTGCTTTTCCCCCATTGTTTCCTGACAAGGCAACCCTGCCAAGGGGAAGTGATCAAAAAGCAGGCAACAGAGAGACTCCTAACACACACCTGACCTCTACAGCTTTCTTAGCTGCAGAGGGAATTTTTATAACCCCTTTCTTGTATCCTTGACTCTAAATGCAGAACCACATGACCAAACCTGTCAAGTTCTACTGCTTGATGGGACTAGAACTTGCTCCCCGGCCTCTTCTTCAATTATATTTGTACAAACTTTTTGTTGTTAATGGTTCCTTTTGTTGATTAAATTTTCTTTTAACTCCTTTTCACATGTTGAAAGCTTAGCTGAATTGAGTCTTAGCCTAAGGTTACCACTCCCTTTATTCCATATGGTACCAAAGTTTGACTTAAGTTTTTTTGTCTCCTGGACCCCCAATCATCACTTTTCCTGGTGCTATTTTTCTTCTCACTCTGTATATTTTGTATTTCTCCCTGTGCTTTTTCCTTTTCACTGTAGATCTGCATAAGAATGACTTGTAGGGCTGGAGAGATGGCTCAGAGGTTAAGAGTGACTTGTAATAACCACATGACATAGTCAATACAAGGCAGTAACTGAGGGGCCACATCCTGATCCCTAGGTAGAAAGATAAAATGAGAGAGAAATTGGGCTTGGCATGTGCTTTTGAAACTTCAAAGCCCACAGCCAGTGTCACACTTCCTCCAACCAGGCCACACCTCCCAATTCTTCTATCAGTTTCATTCCCTGGTGACTAAGCATTCAACTATATGAGCCTGTGGAGCAATTCTCCATCAATTCACCACAGGGATGTAAATTCAAAAGCCTGTTGTTAACAGCACTGTGTCTCTCTGAAGACTATGAAGGGAGGATATGTCCAAGCCTACACCTTGGCTATGGATTTTGCCTCTATTACCATCACTTTTTCTCTATGGGTACATCTCCAGACCAATTCACCCTTTTTATAAAAACACTACTCACAGTAAATTAGGGCCTATTCTGGTTTCATTTATGTTGCTGTGAGAAAATAGTTTAAGCAAAACAACTGAAGGACAGAAACAATTTATTTGGCTTACAATTCTGGGTCACAGTCAAGCAGGGACTCAAGGCAGAATCTTGAAGGCAGGCCAGCTTGATATTCCATACAGCATTACCTCTGACCAAGAAACTCACTTCATGGCCAAGGAATTCAGCAGGAACTATGGAGGGTACTGTTGGATGAGTGACTTGTAGGTAAGCTCGCTTATGCTCAACTATCTTTCTCACATAGGCTAGGACCACCGCTCAGGAAATGGTGTTACTTAGAGTAGGATGGGCCTTCTTCCATCAACGAAGAAGACATTAACCCACACACATACCCACAGGCCATACTAATCTAAGTAGTTCCTAAACTGATGCTCTCAGGAGATTCTAGGTTGTGGCAAGTTAACACATAAAACTAACCAGCACAGGGCCCATCTTGATAACCTCATGTGTCAGGGTTCTTCAGAGTAACAGAACTTATAGAATGAATCTATGAATATAAATATATAGAAAGGTAATTTATTAGAAGGATATTCAAATTGTGGTCCAACTAATCCAACAATGGCTGCCTGTGAAGGGGAGGTTCAAGAATCAGGGAAATTCAAAGGAGACTTTAATGCCCATGAAGGAATGGACTTGCTAGCAAGGCCACGAACAAGCAGGCAAAGAGAGTTTCCTTTTTCCATGTCCTTTATGTATGCTGCCAGCAAGAGGTGTGGTCCAGATTAAAAGTGGGATCTTCCCACCTCAAAGATCTGGATTAGAAGTTGTTCCTCCCACTTCAAATAATTTAATTTAAGAAAAACTATGCACAGGTGTTCCCTGTAATTTGGGTTTCAGTTAATCCCAGATATAGTCAAGTTGACAAACAATAGACATCACTTGGCTAGTCACATACTTGATATATCCATCCCAAGTAAAATTGCTTTCTGAATTACTCAAGACTGGTACATCAGAGTCAGGAAGGATGATAATTTAATCCTTAAATATGTCCTAAAGCATAACTATCTTTTCATCTCAAATCCAGTTCCAAGAAGATTCACTGAGAAGAACTTTTTAGAGACATATTCTCACAGCTAGTATGTCATATCTCCTATTAATAAACCTTCATTTTTGTAGTTATTAATAATGTAGGGAAAGTTTGTTTCCAATGCTTTTGGGAGCACTGACTAATACAGAGTTTCACGTGAATGCATTTAGTTTAGGTCGTTTGACTTTAGGTAGTGTAGAGCATTGAAATGTCCCTCTCAACGGTATGCTTGGGTCTTAACCCTAAACCCATGAATGTAACCATATTTTTTAAATAGGTTTCAAGTCATTGAATTTTTTGCAAGTCCTAAATCCAATGTTTGGCATAATAATAGAAAAGGGACATGCAGTCACATCATTGGCCTCCCACAAATTGTCCACAGAAACAATAAAGGCAAATGGCCTAGATTTCAAATGAGGAGGTACCTGAGACTTTTCTCTGTGTCTTTGATCCCTATTCTCCTCTCCTTGAGCTCTAAGGATGAGGCCAACAAGTTGCTATTGCTGCATACCCAAAACTGAACAGCTTTAAACAACACAGTGGTTTTATTTTCCCCCCTTGTTCTGTGTAGTAGAGACAACACTGTGCCTCTCTGAGGGTTATGGTCATAGCAAGGCTCTCTTATTACTTTGCTGCCTGATGGTTTGTACTTGCCACCTGGCTCTTGATTTTTAAAAAGACTCTAGGTTTGTCAATGCATTACTCCAGTCTCTATGTTTTCATATGACCTTAATTGTATGCTTACATATCTCTGTGTTGTTGTTGTTGTTGTTGTTGTTGTTGTGATAATGATGATGATGATGATGAAGAGCTTGATACTACACTTCTCTAATTTCAGCACCCAGGAGGCATAGGCAAATAGATCTCTATGAGTTTGACATAGTCACTTCCAAGCCAGCCAAGGCTACATAGTGAGACCAGGTCTCAAAATAAAATGTGTGTGTGTGTGTGTGTGTGTGTGTGTGTGTGTGTGTGTGTGTACGCATGTATACATACAAACATTCCCATGGTGAGTCCAGCCCTACTTTATCAATCATCAGAGCAGGAGAGATGGCTTAACCATTAAAGCCTAGGCTCACAACCAAAAAATATATATCAATTATCAACCAAGAATATGCACTGGAGGCTTGCTCACAGGCCAGTCTGGGGAGGGGATTTTCTCAGCTGAGGTTGCCTTCTTCCCAAATGACTATACCTTGCCTCATGTTGACATAAGCTAGCCAGTATCTAGGTTTGAGGAACTTTCAGTGTGTGCCATCTTAGTGTCCAGCACTCAGTTCAGCTGTGGAGCTGGGAGTTTGCTAGCATGGACTTCAGATTTTTTCTGTAAGGAAGCCAGGAAGGGCAAGCCAGTAAGAAGCATTCCTCCAGCGCTAGTATTTTTGGTCCAGTTTTTAAATGTTGAGAAATTCCAGGCTTAATAGGAGTCCTGTGTGGGACAGTCTAAAATGATGGACCAGTTTGTATCAGAAGCTTTCTTTAAAGCTGTCCTGGGAGCTGTCTTGTTCTGATGAGGAACATGAGGAATGCAGGATGTTAGCATTCAGCATGCTGAGAGGAATGAATCCTGTCAGGTCTGATCCAGCTTCAGTGTCCGGTTCTTTTCTTCTGAAAATATGTAAATTCTCACAAGCATTATACAGTTCTAAAATTATAAATATGTAAGGTGTATGTGATGCACAAAACAATTAAGACTTTTCCTCTTCTCTTTTTATGAGCAGAAGAAAGACATCTTCAAATCTTCATTCATGCCATATGAAGAATGACATCTAACAATAAGTCACAGGGATTCTGTGACCAACAAGAAGCCTTGTCTATGGATGTAAATTCATGTCTCAGCCAGTCTCAGAGCTATTCTCATGTAGTAGCATTAGAAATATAAATTACCTGCTTGTTTTTCAGTTTGAATTCTCCCCCACCCCCTCTCTCTCTGTTTTGGTTTTTCGAGACAGGGTTTCTCTGTGTAGCCTTGGCTGTCCTGAACTCACTTCATAGGCCAGGCCGGCCTCGAACTCACAGCAATCTGCCTGCCTCTGTCTCCTGAGTCCTGGTATTAAAGGTGTGTGCCACCATGCCCAATGCTGTATGAATTCTTTACATCCTCATTGTAGCTGCCTCTCTCATCACCTCTCTATCCTACCCTCCCTCCCTCATCCCATCTCCTAGTCCTCCCCTAACATCTGACCTCTGCCTATCAATGTTATAAAGAGTTTTTGGTGATTGTTCAGGCAGCAAACTCTGTCTTTTTTTTTTTTTTCCCCCTCTCATTTTGGAAGCTGTTAACCTGCACTTCTGGTTCACTCAAGTAATTAAGTTTCATTCCTTCTCAAGTCTCTGATGGGGTTGAAGACCAGATAGTTCAGTCTCACAATTAACCTTAATTGTTTATGATTTAAGACGATTTTAGGTATAGATAGATGTTTTAAGTTGACAGAGATGAATATAATAGATATTGAATTTCATTCAGAATTTTAGAATCACCAAGATACAGAAGATGTTTTCTACAAGGTTGCCAAGACACCATGAATGTAACAGTCATATAATCTCTGATTGTTTCATGGTTATTCTTGCTGTGTGTGATTTTTTATTTATATGTAATAATATAAATGTATGTGCCAACAAAATCTTTAGAAAAAAATCACTCCTCCACTTTGGCAAAGTTGGTGCATAATAAGTCCCTCTATCTTGCTATTGGATTGATACCTGGAACTTGGGTGAAGGATGGAGAGTGTGTTTAACTTTGAAGGCATGGAAATAGATTTGTTTCAAACAAACACCTAATTACCCTCTTAGGAAACTGTTGTTTCTTCAGTGCTTTGATGGGCACCATCTTTTAGAGAACTAATAGTTGTTTATTTGCTCAAGTAATGTCCTCTAGGGAAGACATCACGGACCCAACAACTTCTTGTGTCAAGACACTTTCACAGTCTAAAACATGAGCTGGAGGGAATGCTTGATGGTTTACAACACAATCTAAATCACAAAAAACTTTTAAAGGTGCAGCTTAATTTCTATAGTTGAAACCTTTAATCTGTATATAGATGTATAGCATCTGAGAGATGAAATTGAAATGATAAAAATTTCACAGAATAGACTCTTCTGCAGTCACATTATTTTAAATGGCAGCCTTTATCTTATCCCTTGACCATGTCCTTTCTGCTCTACTGTTTTGTCACCTCAATTAATAGCTTTGTACATACCACAGAATGTACTAGCTTATTTTTGTTGCCTCTCTTACTTCAGAATCTAGATTTTAAATTCACAGGGGCAGTTTCTTTAAAATGTCTAACTCATAGCATTTACAGCAGTGCTTTAATCCTTATGCCCTATTTACTAAAGGATCTACAATCTCCCAAAGCAATAGTACAAGCCAAAAGCCAAATACATGAGCCTCTGGGTGACATCATACATTGAAGCCATCACCTAGGACAAGAGGGACTTTTAAGAAGTAGTGACTCTGAGACTTTTAAAAGCTTTAAAAGAACTATTCTTTGATTCTTGCATGTCTATTTCTCTCATCCGTACTAAGAAAATCATTACTAAGGAACTTACGTTCTTTAGGACATGGCCTGATTTGATGAAAATATCTGAAGTAACACTTGATGGTTTTGGTCATTGATCATTTCAATAATGTATGGTCATTATCTGTAAGAAGTGCAAATTTCTGACTCAACAATCATAATAATGGCATGTTAAAGCCTTCTTATTTACTAACTTCTAGCCTAAGACATTTTACTTAAAACCTTTAACCACTATACTATTCTTATCTTGGTTAGCAATGAGAGTGTCTGTGGGATTACCATGGTGTCCTCCCATTAACAACCAACCTCACTTCTTTATGCCTGTACAACTCATACTGTGAATGTGGGAAAAGATTTTCATTTATTAGATAATTAAACAATCCACGTATTTTAGGTTAAGTTTGGATATGACAATCCAGTTGAGGTTCTAGTGGTTGCAGATCTTTCTACTATGTCCTGTTATGGGTTCAGGGTATTTCTTATCAGCTTTAATAACAAATCTCAAGATATAAGCATTTTTTGTATCACAAATTTGTTATAGTTTCCTGGAGACAGAGAGACATGATAAAAGATGGTATAAATTATACAAAAATACAAATTGGCTTAAATATCATCAAACATGATGAAATTATGTCTATTTATCCATTTCCTCCTGAGACTTCATATAAAGCCATTACCATAAATTACCAAGGCAGGCAACATTTTACAATCATAAAAATACAATTAATACATAATAGCTTTTTACATAAATGACTGTGACTTACAAGACAAGATGCTTCTGTTTATTGCACTTTAACAGTCATTTAAATGGTATTCTTTTTTCCAGCTTCCAACACAGCAAATGAATCATCTCTTCTCATTCATTATCCTCACTAAAAGTCTTTTTTAAAAGAGTTAACACAGAGAACCTCTGTAAAAGACAAATAAGTTTTCAGATAATTTTGCTCTGTATAAGAAGAAAAAAGGGAACTTAATGGTAATAATTATCTTTTTATGCTTTTTTTTTTTTTTTTTGGTTGTAGTCAAAGCATCAGACATTTCCTACATGTTTAGTGTATGTTGAATCCTGCCCTAGTGCTAAGAATACAGAAAAAGACAAAGCCACACTCATTAGAAATTTTAACCGCACAGGTAAGAAACGATGAGGTCTAAAACAAAGACTTCCTTCTAACAATCCAATGGGCTTTTAAGATGACATTCACGTTCTTCAGACCATATTTTACGTTTTTCTTGAAAAAAAAAAAAAACTCATATAATTTCTCCAAAATGGTTAGCTATGTACTGTGCACATCATTGTGAACAAATTCCACATGATCAGGACCCTGTTGCAATCTCCAATGAGAAAATTAGTACAGAGTTCAAAGCATTACTCAAATCATACTTTATCTACTTAGTCTTCTCTATCTGATTGGTCACCCTCAGTCTTCTGAATACCAATAAACGTTTTTAATCTCAAAAATTTATGTAGGAGTGTTGTGGCTCTCCCTGACCCCAGAGGAATCTTTGGCATAGGTTCCCAAGCACAAAAGGAGCAGAAGTGGCATGGGCAGGGACTCCGAGGCCATGAGTACGATCAGCTGCAGGGAGATCATTCAACTATATGGATCTTTGAGGAGAGGTTGGAGAAACCCAAGGTGGCCAAAGGTCATTGGCTGAGGGTCTAAGGTACTGAGATGTTTCATTTATATAGGGAGGAATCCCAGGTGCTTATTGAACAGATTCTACCAAAACTGCAGGTAAAAGTTGGTTAGGCATACAACTCCTCACAATTCCAGCATCTGAGGGGAGTAGACAGGATATCCTGGGTTACTGTTGCCAGCTAGACTAGCCAAATCAGCAGGCTCAGGGCTCAACCAGTCACTGTGCCTCAGTAATGGAGAATGATTGAGGAAGTCATACAAGTCAGCTTCAGCCCTAACATGCACCTACCCACATGGTGTACCCATACATACCATGGCAGAAAAGCATAGACAAAAAAACATGATCAAGAAAAGCTGCCAACCTGTGACAGCCAGGAAGTACAGAAAGAGGTTTTTGTTGTTTTTTTTTTAAGTGTCTAGGAATAAGATATGCCCTTCCAACATCCTTGGCATCCTACTTCCTTTTACTAGCCTTCAACTCCTGGTAGCCCATTTAGCAAAAAATGTACCAATAGACTAATCCAGCCAAAAATGTACCAATGAGCTAAACCACTGTGGAGGTTAGCACTCTTCTGACCCAGTCACTGTGCCATAAAGCAGCCAGCCTGGAACTATGAGACTTTGGGAAATGCTTCATATATAAAATATCAGAGTTATAACAGTTATACTAAAAGGATTTCACATTGTTTTAGAGACCCACAAATATATGAAACAACTATTTTATTATCTAAAAACTGCTAAGCTTTACATGGAAGACAAATGTTCATTTGGAAGTTCAAGTGACGGTCTATGTTATTAAAAAATTGCGTAGGGACCAAAAATGACTAATGAGATAAATCCTGTGTCACATGTATCTAAAATATATTTCAATAAACACTCAAGGGACTGAACTAAAAATTATGCTTCTTCAGTTACATATTTAATCATAAGTTTATGTTTGATGAAGTAAGCAGATTTAATTTTCTACATATGATATTCATAAAAAGTGTGTTTCTGAGACATTTTATGGGGCTATTAAAACAAAATGGCTCAAATTAAAACATTGGCTGAAAAACAGAGTGATCATACTGAATAGTGAATACATAATTTTAAAGCTCCATGAGTTCTAGTGACTCTATCTCTATCAGTCTGTAAAATTATATAACCACTACACAGATATAGAATAATGATGAGAATATATAAGGTATGGGCTATAAATCTTAATTGATGATATGCTATACTTTGTTATTGGCTTTACAATGATACAAACCGTAACACAGAGCTTAGTCATGGGATGAGTAATCAATAGAGTCCTGAACTGCTTCTGAATCGGTTTCTCTCAACATGACATCATTTTGACAGGTCATTGTGATGACACACAAACTGGGTGCATGAATAGCAATGATCTCCCTCTACCAGATATCCCAAAAATAAAAATTAAAGCTATATGATTCTCTTTTGTTTATTTAATTTCCAAATTTAAGCTCAAAATGCTTATCAATGAATAACCATGACTTCTTTCACCACAGGCCCTCCAAGGCTTGACACTTTCTGTGGGAACATGGCCAACACAGGGGAAGAAATGTTACCAGCAGGGAAATAACCAGATACCACTAACTCATGGATCTGACCATCCTTCAAAAACCACTTTTAAAACTTGTAAAACTTCACAGGTCGAGTCAAGTAGAGAAGAAAGAAGCACAAGCTTGGACGATAAGGACCACTGATGATGGGATCACTATAAGTGACTTTCTTTACATGGGCTGCTACACAGAGGGCCATCACAACGAACTGAACTAATACACAAATCATTATGTGATGCAATAGAGTCTTCCTCTCATATTTGTAAAAGAAATAAAAAATAGGAATTGAATTTTAAAGGCATTTAGCTGATGGCCTAGAATTTATGTAGATAAACATAATAGTAGCCAACAGTGGGATAGATGGACAGATGAAAGAAAACAGCAAAAGAGTTTGTTAGAAAATGTTAGAAAAATGGCAGGCAACTGGCTTGCTCTCCTTTCCCAAAAAGCATTTGATTTTGAGGGAAAACATAATGAAGCCTATAGTAACTATAGGATAGCTTAGGTTTAAAATAACTGTCATCCAATACACAATGAATTGTTAATGGCTTCTTTCTATATTATCAGAGAGAACTCTATAAATAATGCAAATACATATTTTATATATCAAAACTATCCATCTTCACTTTGTATACCAATAAGAACTTTGCCACATTATAAGCTATATATTATATCATACTTATTATTTTATATGCAAGCAGATATTTACACAAAATTGTTTTTTATTCTGCTCTGTCTTTGAATCAGTCATCATTTCTCTTTATAAAATATTCTGTCTTGAAGCAGGCAAATGTAGGAATATCTCAGCAATTTGGGATCACATTTCACTTGAACTGTACATATATCCCTGTATTAGGGTTCTCTAGAGTTAACAGAACTTAGAGATTGAATATATATGGGATTTATTAGATGCCTTACTGGCTTCAGTCCAGCTAGTCCAACAGGTTTAGCTATGAACGGAAATACTAAGAATTCAGTAGTTGCCGGATGCCTCAGCTGGTCTTCAGTGTATGTTGGACTCCTGAAGAAGAAGGCTCTAATGCCTTTAAGGGAATTGATCTGCTAGCAGGGAGGACAAGCAAAGAGCCAAAGCTTCCTTCTACCATGTTCTTATATAGGCTTCCAGCAGAAGGTGTGGCCAAGATTAAAGGTGTATTTCTGCCTCAAGCTAGGGATAGAAGGCATGGGTCTTCCGACTTCAAAGATTGGGACTAGAAGTGGATCCACCTACTTCAAACCAAAAAACAAAACAAAACAAAGCAAAAAACAAAACAAAGGAAAAAAAAAAAAACTCTCTCAGGCGTAACCTCCAGTTTATTTCAGATACAGACAAGTTGACAACCAAGAATAGCAATCACATTTCCGTTTCTGGCAATACAATCAGCAAACCAAAACTCCCCACTGCATTGACTTAAACACACAGCACTCTCAGAGTGACTGGTTACCCCAACCTGCAAATCTAGAATCTCTCAATAACTCTCTTTTTTTTTTTTAATTTTTGAGATTATAATATAATTGCTCTCTTTATATTTTGAAATTAATATGATTTCCTTTCTCTCCTCCAAACTCTTCCATATCTCCTCCTCAATCTCCTTCAAAATCATGGCCTCATTTTTCATTAAGATATAAATATAGCCTACGTAGCATCTATAATCTTACATGTATGGCTTTTTTTTTTCAGGGCTCACCATTTGGTACTAGACTATTGGTGTGGTTTCCCTGAGGAAAGGCCACCTCTCCCATTCCCAGCCTACCTCAGTTGATTATAGTTCTTAGTGCAAAGTTGAGACCTCATAGGCTTTTCTGCATGCTGTTTGGCATATCCATTGGTGTCACCCTTGTTCAGCTCGTGTTTAGGCAGTCATGTTGATCAGACTTTATCTGGAAAATGCAATGTCACAGGAAACTCCCTGATCCTCTGGCTCTTACAATCTTTCTGCATCCTCTTCCACAGTGTTCCCTGGGACTTAGAGGGTGGGGTACTTGTAGATGTATCTACTGGGACTGGTCTCTACAACTCTGCATTTTGATTGGCTGTGTTTTTTCTGTAGTGGTCTCTGTCTCAGCACCCCTCCCCTCCTTATGTTCAAACACATCCTGGAATGTATGTAGGAACTAGGAGCAGTGGGCCAATCCAGTCTGAACTGACTTATAGTGTATGCACAATGTGTGCCTCTGTTTCTCAAGTATTGTTATTATATTACTATTATTTTCAACCAACGTATTGTTACTAAATGCAAAGTCCTCCCAAAAACTGGCTTATAGCTTGACATAGTGGCGAATAACTGTAATTTTAGTATTGGGGGAGGGGAGGCAGGAAGAACAGAAGAAAGTTAACCTTAGTGAATGCAGAGTGAAATTGAGGCCAGCCTGGGATTCAGAAGATATTGTCTTGAAAACTCAAAGGAAAACAAACAAACAAAAATGCAACAAGGCAACCCTTCTAAACTTCTGATGCAGAAATGGCTTCGTGAGGCTGTGTTGTGTGCAGCATCCCCAGCACTGCCTGGGCAGAGTCCTGTGCTTCATTTACTGCTCTGGTGTTAACTACTTGAGATCTTTATTAGTTTATGAAAGTGTCCCCCACGTGCTCCTCCTATAATGGACCATGCATGGTATGTAGGAAGTGTTACAATTAAAATGGAAACAAACTGTGTTTATGCTCTTCAGGAAGCCTTTTGAAAACTGAAACAACTTGGTGCAGATGTGGCCCTGACTCTACTCTTCTGCCTCTCACTTTGTGTTCCGCCTACCCACTCATGAACCTATTTGGGCTTTAGTTTCCTCAACTGAAAGGCAGTAATAGCTCTCCTCAGTGACTGTGAACTGACACGAGATCTGAGGAGTTCTAAGGAGATTCTGACTCTTTTAAGATAGGCCCTTGCAGCACCATTTTAAAGCTGTCTCTGTGGTTAAGATGTCTGTTTACAGTTGGGAACCTAATAAAGGATGCTGTCCATTTAACAGTGTAAATTGACACCATTTAATCCTTTAAAGACCTGAACAATAAAGGACAAATTAGCTTTCACTTACTGAACGGTGATACCTATTCTCTTTGCTCTCAGATACCAGACTCCACATTCACAGACCATCAGATCCCTGCTTCTCCAACTTGGAGAGGAACACATTACCTGGGACCCCCACCTTGCAGACAGACCAGGGACTTGGCTTATTTAAACCTGTGATCTAATCCTTCCTATAAACCTTTCAGATCCCATTGCTTGTTTCTCCCCAAAGGCCAGGAACATGAGTGTCACTACTGTATCCCCCACAAAAGAGATGAAAGAAACAAGCTTTGATCTTCTGTCTGCTGTTACCAGTTGGCTAAATGTGGCTTTATAGCTCCTGAATCTTTTCACACTGGACATGAAAGAGTCAAGAAGGAGGCATGGTGGCTGGTGTGGGGTTATGTCAGGACCATGTCTGCTTACAGCTGGCTGCAGCAGCAGGGCCCCAAGGGCAAAAGCCCACCACAGCAATCCACCTCCCTGAGACTCAGCACCATCAGATCTGTACTTCACAGAACACCAACTGGCATCTTTCTGGGTGCACATGCCAAAGAGAGAGTGTGATTTGCAACAAGGTCGATATTATTAGAGTTGGATACTCCTTTTCAAAGACATAACACAGTTGGGAGGCTGGGCTAGCTATCCGAAGAACCATAGGAGAGCTGAGAACACACAGAATGAGAACCTGCAGCCATCAAAGAGCAGTCATTGTTCTCAGTGTCCTCCCCCAGACAAAAGCACAAGCAGGCATCCACACCTACTCTGCCAGCTCACTTCAGTGCTTTAATGTAGAGCCATAAAGTTAGCAGGGATATCATTTTATGCTAAATTAGACATTTTAAAAATCACTGCTACACAGGGCAGGAAGTATAACATTGTACCTTCAAACTAGTAATAACCGAAAGTTTTAAGTAAGCTTGGCTAACTAAAATCATACAGAGAAATTCTTTCCCTGTTTAAGACAAATCTGAACACTGGGAATCTTGGCCCCTGACAGCTGGCAGTAATTTCCCCAGACACATTGCAAATAAATATTTTCCTACTATACTTGCTTAGTTATGACAGCAGCTCCATAGACCAATCTTAGCAGCGAGAAAGAGAACTGGTGTGGGCTTCCCATAGAAACCACACAATTAACATAGAAAACAGTGAAACAAGACAGTCTTTACATGGTTAAATTATCCTCTCTCCTCTCACTTAGGAAATTTACACTAGCTATTTCTATCAGTAACTTGCTATAAAAATCCCTTTCAAGTGTCATTTCTATACCACTTGTTCTAGTCCCTCTTTGACTTGGGCCACATTTACTGAGTACTGATGCTGTCCAGAGCCCTGACTCTGAGTGTCAGCCGGATATTCACGGATCTAGCAAATCATCAGAAACCTCCTATCTCAGGAAGGCTGTGCTTAAAATAGCAAGCAGACATATTTTCAAGTCTTTTAAGAAGAATTTTTCATAAGGTTTTCAGAACCCATATTTATCCTGTGATTGAATCCTTTGACACAATGTGTATATCAAGAAGTTTGCAGTGTAGTTGACTGGCTCATCACTGTGTGTAGTTAGAAGACATCACTTTCCATCTGTTTTAAGATGTAAACACCCACGATGGCTGTAGGTGGCCATTTCCTGTAAGTTTCTCTGTATTGAAACAATTATCATTCTGCTTATGAGTAAAGGAATTTCACCCTGGCTCAACAGCATGTAGCTACAAAGCAAGATTCCTTTTAAGCCACAGAACTAGTGGAGAGAGCACCACAAAAAAATTATTTGTGTACAGCTGTTCACTTAATTATTCTTAGATATAGATACTGTAGCTTGGATGTGGAGTGTCCCCGAAAGAGATAGGAGTTAACGTCTGAATTCTCATGTAACAATACTCAGTGGTTATTATATCATGAGGGCTGTCACCTCATTTGTGTCCACATTTATTGTTGGGTTCCTAAAGGGAATGACAAAAACTTAGGAGATGAGGCCAAGCTGCAGTGGGTGTTTGAACACATATTCTTGGGAGCTCCACCTTGCCTCCTTCCCTTTTCTCCCATCCTTGTCTGCTTCAGCCATGAGATGAACAATTGTGCTCCACCATGCCCTCTCGCCATGACGTTTAGACTTGACTCAGGCCTACTGAGGGGAATCCAGGTGACCACAGATGAAACTTTAAGGCAATGAGCTAAAATAAAATTGTCTCCTTTTCAGTTGATTTTCTCATCTGGGTGTGTTACTGCACACTTATAATTTTTGACACTTGGGAGGCTAAAGACCAAAGGATTAGGAATTTTGGGGCAGATTCAGTTCATTGTGAGTTTGGGATCAATGTGAACTTTATGAGGCTTTATTTGAGAACCGGACAGAAAGAAAGTTGATCTTGAGGTACTTTGTCACAGAAATTAAAAAGATGATAAATGAAGATGATTTAAAGGAAAGTTGTCTTGTACAAGGATATTAGTGTTTAGACCTAACATGACCAGAAGTTTGCATTATAGTGTAAAAGCTAAAGATCACCCAAAATGTCTCCCTTGGAATTTAGAGTCTCTGTACTTCATTTAGTTCTTATTTGCTTTTAAACTTATTGTTTATTTGCCATAACCCAGTGATCATTAAGTAATACAGAACAATATGGTACGGTACCACTACCCCTGAGGCTGGGTTACTATTTTTTTTATTAATTCATTCATATTACATCTCAATAGTTATCCCATCCCTTGTGTCCTCCCATTCCTTCCTCCCACCTGCTTCCCCCCTACTCCCTTCCCCTATGACTGTGACTGAGGGGGACCTCCTCCCCGTGTATTACTCTTAATTCAGCAAACCATTACAGTCTGTTACCTGATCTACAAGAGGACGGCATGGTACCAGAGAGCCACCATCATCTTTAAGTGCTGTGCTTAAATGCTGTCTGTCTCTGTTGCTTTTAAGTGGGTCTACTGGAGAAGAAATGGCTTGAAAACTTGCCCATGTTTTTCCAGGCTGGAATAGCAAATTGAGCAGTAACCTTATTTCATTCCTTCTCTAAACTCCATTAAAGTACAGTTGCTGCAATATTTTTCTCTCCCATGTGGGTCAGCTCAAACCATTCATCTCATAGCAGTAGAAAGCAGAATGGTATAGTATGCCAAAGGCTTGGGAAGTAGGATTTGTAAAATGAATGAGGATAACTAAGGAATACAAAACAGTACTTAGGAGAAATAATTCTAGTGTTCTGTAGTTCATACAGGATCTGACACTAATTAAGTATATATTATATAATCTATATAATTATATATTATATAATTTAAAATAAAGAAAATTTTGAATGTTTTCCACACAAATAAACAATCAATAAAATTATATTTATTACTATTACATATCCATTGTATATTGTACATTATATATTATATGTCGTGAATAACTGCACTGTACCAACCAACCACACATACATACAATTAACTGCTTATGGAGAACTAAAGACATGAGCAGAGTGAGGTCGAAGCACAGGCAGACCCAGTGAAGACTGTAGACCCACCTTTGTTCTATCCCACTTAATTCCTCAAAACTTAGGCTGCCTGACACTCACTACTCAGAAAGAACATAAAATTTTGCAAAGGAAATGTTTTAAAAAATACTTCTATCAAGCTACTTGCTCAGAGCAATGTAAACACAAAGAGTTTACCCATGCTATTGGGAGCTCTAATCTCCTATTTTATTCTCTTATTCTTGGTCATGAGCATACATTCAAGGATGACCAACATCTAAGCAAAGTCTTTCATGGTGTTGGAGAGATCAAGGCAAATTTAAAGGCGCAAAGAAAATGTTAGTAACCATTTTCAATATCATAGGAGGTTTAATAAAAGACGGTGTAACAATAAAACAAAAATGAAAAAGCTTCTGGTCTAATATCCAAACTTTATAAAGAACTCAAGAAATTAAACGCCACCAAACCAAATAACCCAATTGAGAGATGGGGCTCAGAATTAAACAGACAATTCTCAACAGAGGAATATCAAATGGCTGAGACACACTTAAAGAAATGCTCAACATCTCTAGTCATCAGAGAAATGCAAATCAAAACAACTCTGAGATTCCATCTTACACCCATCAGAATGGCTAAAATCAAACATTCACATGACAACACATGCTGGTGAGGATGTAGAAAGAGAGGAACACTCCTTCATTGCTGGTGGGAATGCAAACTAGTACAGCCACTTTGGAAATCTATCTGGTGCTATCTCAGAAAACTGGGAATAGGGCTTCCTCAAGATCCAGCTATTCCACTCCTTGGAATATACCCAGAAGATGGGTGGATCTGAGCCCAGTGGTTCTGCTTGATCAAAGGCACCAACCAAGGACAAAACGTGCAGTCATCATCAAACCCCTACCCAGATCTAACCAAGGGACAGAACATTCTCCACAGTTAAGTGGAGACTGGGGACTGACTTTCAAAGGAGCTCTGGTGCCCCATATTTGGCCATGTCCCTTTGTGGGGGAGGCCCAATGGCACTCGGAGGAAGGATAGTGGACTACCAAGAAGAGACTTGATACCCTAGCACCATATTCAGGGGGAGGAGGTCCCCCTCAGTCACAGTCATAGGGAAGGGAATTGGGGTGAAAGTGGGAGGGAGAGAGGAATGGGAGGATGTATGGGATGGGATAGAAAATGAGATGTAATATGAATTATTTTATTTTTCAATAAAAATGTGTTAACAGAAAAAAAAAAAAAAGAAATGAACCAGCCATAACACTCCTCAGGAAGTTCCTCGAGGAATCTAAGTGAGCAAACAGTAGCAATACCTGAGTATCAATATTTGTCAATATTTGCTGCAGCATTGTTAACAACAACCAAGAAATGAAGCCAGCCCTTATAGCAATCAAAATAAGTGAGGGTACAGAAACTAGGATATATATGTTTTTATTTACTGACTTTGATATTCTCCTTTTATTTTAGTGGTAAAAAAATGAAATGGAATTACTAGTTTCAGAACTTTAATAAAAAAAATAGAGGCCAAGAAAAAATGCATATCTCACTGACACATATAATTGAAAAATCTAATGACTTCCAGAAAAACAGCAGTTTTTGTTTTGTTTATTTCATTTTGTTTTAAGACAGATGTCCCAACATGTTGCCCATGGAGGTTCAGAACTGCTGGGTCCCATTGATCTTTCTGCATCAGCTTCCCAAGTAAGTTAGACTGCAGATAAATGTCATTGCATCTGGCCTAATAATTAATTCAATATATTGTTACCTAATCACCCCTATTATTTTATAAAATTAAAAAATATTATACCTGTTGGGTTTTGTGACATTGACCATTGAGGGCAAATTTCCTTAGATATTGCCTGCACCTGCAGTAAGGACCATTCACTCTGAAGATTGAAGCATTTTGCTGTACTTACTCAAAAATGTTTCTAACACAAATGTAGGCATAAGGTTATTGTGTAGTTTAAATGGTTATTTCTGTCTCAATATACACATAAAAGAAAATGGGCTACAAAACTCACGCATGAGCTCATTCTGTCCTGTCAACAATAAAAGTTACTATAACTTGTCACCTGTCAAATGGCACTGACACATGTGTGTTTAAATGGTTGACTTTCTTTTTTTGTTTGTTAGTTTATTCATTTTACATACCTATTACTGCTCCCTCCCTCCTCTCCACCCAGTCTCACTCTTTTCCACTCTTCCAGAAAAGGGAGCTCTCCTTTTCTAAGGAGAAGTATAGATGTTCAGTTTTTAACATGAGTAAACTCATTCCTGGGTTGATGGAATAAAAAGAGTTGATGCCGCTGGCCATCGTAGTTCTTGTAGCATCTATATGGAGCATTGCAGAAGAGTGGCCTGAACACAGACATCTGAATCTCTTCTCCTTTGTATCGGGCAAGGGGACATTCTTTTCTCCACTCTTGGTCAAATATTTTTTCAGATGAATTTCTTTTCTTTTTTTTTTTTTTTTTTTACTTTAAAAAAATATTGTAATTTATTCAGATTACATCCCAGTTGTTATCCCCTCACTTGTATCTTCCTGTTCCCACCCTCCCTTCCCCCCCCCCCCCCCCCCCCGCCATCCCCTGGCCCTAGACCTCTGACTGACAAAAGGTGGCCTCCTCTCCCACCATATGACCATGGCCTATCAGGTCTCCTCTGGATAGCTTTCTTCCCCTTGCTCTGTGTGCCACCTAGGGGAAGTGATCAAATTGAGGGCACCAGAGCTCATGTCTTTCAAATGGGAAAAGAAAACCTAATTCTCTCTGCACAAGGAGGTCTGCCATATTGACTAAGGTGTTTCTTTCCTTCTAGGCATTGGTAGCAGCTTTCTTACTAGAAAGGTTGGGCAAGGCTAAGATTGTGTGCTCTGACATATCGATGTTATGAGAAGAGGGAATAGAAACTGGCCAGGTGGTTTAAGGGTAAAGGACCTCTCATGTTAACAGTTTTCCTTGATTTAAAATTGGAAATGCCCCTGCCCCTGTCAGAAGTTCTGCCCTTACCAGAGTTGCCAGAAGTACTAAAGCATAATTGTTTTAGGTTCTGCCCTAGCCAGAGGCAAGGGATGCCAGAAAGACTACCTGGTCTCCCCTCGTCTGTCTCCCCTGAATGAGCACCTCTGCCTGAAAAGTGTAATGGGAGGATGTATCAAAACTGAAGCATTGGACACCTAGCTGATGGGCCAACTGGCTTCCAGACAGTAAAGCCTTATAAACTCCAAGTGGGGCCTCTCAAGGTTCCCGTTTCTGGGGTGCTTGCTCCTGAGGCTGTCTTCTTTCCCTTTAATATGCAACCTATAATTACACAACAAATTCATTTCTGTATTCATCCTCAGTCCAGCAAGAACAAGAAGGTCTGTGGGTAAAGGAACTTGCCAACCTGAGTTCTATCCCTGCAAGAAGAGGACACCCACTAGTTGCCGTTTGGCCTGCATACATAGCCCATGGCACACATTTATCTACACACACACACACACACACACACACACACACCTAAAAAGTCTTGCTATTTGATGAATTTTACCTAAAAAGTCTTGGTATTAGATGAATTTCATTCTTGGAATTCTTGAGACAAGAACCAGGAAGCCACTAAGTCAGTGGATGCTTTTTTGGACCATGAACACCCAGATCCCTAATTCCTGAGTTAGAGCCTATTTGAGAATAGAAACCCTAAATTGTTTTTCAGGGATACCTCATTTTTCTTCATTTCTTGTGCTTAGTGAGAGTTTGCGTTCTTAAAAACAGGGAGGGAGATGGATCTTCGAAGACTTGCTTATGCTTCTGACCACTGCAGCTTTCTCCTCAGCAGATATCTGATCTTTCAGCACAATCCTTGGCTCAAACATTAATTATCATGGCACTCGTTTTCTTCTTTTTTAAAGATTTATTTATTTATTATTATGTATACAGCACTCTGTGTGTACTCCTGCAGGCCAGAAGAGGGTATTATATCATATTATAGATGGTTGTGAGCCACCATGTGGTTGCTGAGAATTGAACTCAGGACCTCCAGAAGAGCAGTCAGTGCTCTTAACTACTAAGCCACCTCTCCACCCCTCTTTTTCTTTTTAAACTCTGGGTTTTGTATTTCTTTTTGGCCCACTTGCTCTTTTTAATTGTACACCTGCACAAGAGTGATTACTGATAACAATGTCTACTCCCTCCTCTTCCTCCTCCTCTCTTTTCTCCTCCTCCTCCTCCTCCTCCTCCTCCTCCTCCTTCTTCTTCTTCTTCTTCTTCTTCTTCTTCCTGAGAGCCAATTTCCCAATCACCCAACTTCTGCATAAAAGGAAGCAAATACAACTAACTATGAAAATTAATTCCTATTGTACATTTAGTAATTACCCACTTCTGAACCAATACATGCATCCAGTTTACAAAGAAGTTTTTGTTCTGGGTACCCTGAGAATGAATGGATGAAGACTCAATGAAGACAATGAGTCTTAATTGAAAGCAGACAAGGTGGATCCATCTACAACCCTACAAATGATATTGAGACAGGCAAATTCCCAATACAAGCAGGGCTCTACTTCTTAAAATACCGTTGGAATTGACTCATCTATAACAGCTTCAAAGTAATTATCACTAAGCAGAGAACAAACTCAGTCAAGCTATTGGTTCTTAGAACCAACTATGGCCCCGAGAACAGGATGAGTCAACAATTTGATTCATACCTATAGACCCAATGGCAAGTATGACAGCACAAGACTTTGCAGAGGTTCCTACATCTTGTAATTTTTCTGAGACCATCTTAGGTTTAACTAGTTTTGATCTCTTTGATATAGGATCCAGTGGAAAATTACTCAACTCTATTCTAGCATGCCCTAGCTAACTTATCTTAGCTTCTGTTAAACTGCTTATTTATACAAAACTTCTCTCTGCTGCTTCTGAACAAGATACCAGGTTATGTTTTTTGCCTTTAAAAATTCCTTATTGTAAACACTTGGCCCTGCACTTGGGTGCCAAGTACCTTAGTATAGTCCAAGATGCTGGAATGAAGACTTTCTGTTGGCTGTGTAGTCATCACTGAGTGTGAGTCAACTCCCACTCAGTGCTGAAGAATGTTGTTTGAAGAGAGAAAATTCCAAATTGTTTTATTTTACCAATAAAGACTCAGGAGGCAAAAAGCTAAAAAGCTTGCTAGCTCAGGCTTTTGGTTTTTGGCCTTTTCCTTCCAGATGTCAGCTGAGTAGCAAAGTTAGCTGGCTGTGTTCTCTGCTTCTCTGGGCTAGTAAGCTTTCACCCTAGCATCTGGCTTCTGAGTCTTTATTGATAAAATCAAACCTTCTTTCTCATGACAACTTTCCTGAGCCTTACAGTTCTGAGAAACATTTCCAAGTTAAGACTTTACTTAGAAACTTAAGAAGGAGGTACATGGTAGATAAACTAGACATAGACGGCACAAAGAGAGCCTTGTTTACTTTGCAAAGAAGCCAGGGACTCTCGTGCTTCCTTCAAAGGATGCTATGTGCTTAGAAAATGTGTGTGCCAAAGGTGACCAGTGAAGGCTTGAGAGCATTGTGTTCTTTCTCAAATGCTTTATATAATTAAGATTTTCAGTAACTATACATACATGTGCATATATTATATATAATTATATACCATATTAAAATAAAGAAATGTTTTATGCATGAATCTGATTGAACTTCTTTTTTAGAGATGTATTTATTCATTTTTTATGTATGAGTGCTCTATCTACATGTACAACTCCATGCCAGAGGAGGACATAGATCACATTATAGATGGTTGTGAGATACCATGTGGTTGCTGGGAATTGAACTCAGGACCTCTAGAAGAGCATACAATGCTCTTAACCCCTGAGCCATCTCTCCAGGCCCCAGATTAAATTTCTTGTGCCACAGTTGGAAGCAACACAATAACATTCAAGTCACTGTGTTTATTTCCTTTTCATTACATAACACCAGTTACTGTTTTGTGTGAATGAGACTAAAAAGATCCTTGCTGTCAGGAAAATCCCATATAACAGAAAATTCACACCTTTCAGTGGACAATTTTTTAAATTATATTTCTGTTATAAAACAAAGAAATGGGTTTCCTTGTGGCATGTCACAGATGTATGTGGGTATTGTTCCTTTGTTCCGTTCCCCCATTGCCCTCCCCAAGGTCCCCTCCAGCTGGTTGCTTTCTAGTTAGGCTGCCTTTTGGCTTTCCCATACATGTATTCTATTAGCCTATTTCTTACCTCCCTCAAGATCTCATCCCTCCCCTCTCCTGATCTCCTTTCTAGTTTCATAACCTTAAAATATATATACATCAATACATACTTTTACACACAATGGTTAAACTTAGTTTCCACATATGAGAGAAAACATGTAGTATTTGTCTTTCTGAGTCTAGAATTTCACTTAATATAAATGATTTCCAGTTATGTTCACTTTCCTGAAAATGTCAGGCTTTCATTTTTTTTTTCTTTAAAATGCTATATGTTGATAGTATATCTATTCATTCATCTGCTGATGGAAATTTAGACTGACTCCCCTTTCTGGTAACTATGAATATAAGCAAGCACATTGATATAGATAAGAAGGATACATTCTGAAAAGTGTCGAATATTATTTGATGCCTAAGGGTTTCCAGAGGAAGGGAGTCTACAATTTCCCAATAGAAAAACCTTCATTATTTGACTCAAAAAGTGACCTATGACAGTCTACAACAAACTACATGGTTGGTTAGAAGTTTCTACTTAAAAAGGTTTTTTAAACCTCAGGTGGGAGCTATAGCTCAGTAGGTAAAAGTGCTCTTTGTGTAAGCATGAGGACTTGAGTTCAAATCCCCAGTACCCAGTTAAAACAAAAAAACAAAAACAAAAAAAAGGCGTGGTGGCACATGCCTTTAATCCCAGGACTCAGGAGGCAGAGACAGGTGGATTGCTGTTGAGTTTGAGGCCAGCCTGGTCTACAAAGTGAGTCTAGGATAGCCAAGACTGCACAGAGAAACCCTGTTTCGGAAAAAACAAAAAAACAAAACAAAAGACAAAAATGCAAATAACTGGAGCATTAGAGTTAGAAGGAAGAGACAGGCAGATCCCAGTAGCTCACTGAACAGTGAGCATAGCGGAAGTAGTGAGCTTCCAGAATAGGACAGAGAGCAAGAGAAGATTCTGACATTTTACTATGGCCTATACATGTGTATGTATGTACACAACAGAGAGACACATTCCTAATGTGATGTGTTACGTCTATTCTATTTTTTAATGATTTATTTATTTTTATTTTTATGTGCATTGTTGTTTTGCCTGCATGTATGTCTGAGTGAGGTTCTCAGATCTCCGGGAACTGGAGTTACAGACAGTTGTGAACTGCCATGTGGCTGCTGGGAATTGAACCTGGGTCCTCTGGAAGAGCAGCCAGTGCTCTTAACCACTGAGCCATTTCTTCTTTACTTCTATTCTTTTTTTTCTTTTTTTTTTTTTTTCGAGCATAAATAACTTCAGTTTATTGTATTTTTTAAAGCTTTGTATAATCATTTAAATGTTCTGAAAGGACACAAATTTTTCTTTCCCAAGACATGACTGAATTTTTCTGTTTTTAAATTACAGTTTATTTTTACTCCTTGAGACCACCATGCATATATACAACTAAATGTAGTCATACATACCCGCAAATTTCCTCTCTAACACTCCCTATAGACCTTCAACAAGTCTTCCCCAAATTCATGTTTTCTACTATATATTTGAAAACCCAAAAATTCTGGATAGTGATGCCCATATATGCCTTGGTATGGGCCCATCTACTGGAGCATGTGAAACCTATCCACTAAAAGAGACTGAGTCTTCTTTCCCCAGCTGGTGTAAACCATCAATAGAACCTCACCAAGTGATGGGGCCTAGCACCATCTTATTTACTTCTATTCTTAAGACAGAAAAATGTGAACATAGCACATAGTACTTCTTTCTCAAATCCTATGAGCTCCTTAGCAGCAATGTTCTTAATAGCTTACTTTGGATATATAAGTGGCTTATTGAAATATTTTATTGAATAAAATAAATATTTTCAAGAGAGGAAACTTATGGGAAAAGTCTTTTCTACTAGAATAAGAATAAATTCAACTAATATATCAAATTTGATGTAAATTAGGTAAAGCTGGCATCTTTACACTTTAACACTGAACACATGGTAAGTGACAGGTGATGCTAATTAGGAGGTCTCCTAGCTGTGCTTTGTCATGTTGAATATTTCTCTGGGCAGGGGTAGATGTCACATGGAAATTAATCCTTAAATTGGAAAGCTAGGTATAATTACAACTAATCATTTTAATCAGATGGTTGTTTTATCTGAATGGGTGCTTGCTAGAACCATATTATGGTAGCTTTGTAACGAGACCTAGGTGCTTTGAAGAACACAATAATCCTGGAACTGCATTATTCACTAGTAGAGCTATTTAGCAATGAAAGTAAAGGAAATATAGGTCTATGCAATTATATTCAAAGAATAGTTCAGAGACTGTAATGGCTTTGGAAAAAATCCCTGGGCTGGTTAAATGGCTGTTAAAGGGAACTAAAGATGGCCCCAAGGTAATTTTGCCTCTCATATGCAGCATTCCATCTCTTCATAATCATGATATTAAGTCAGTCAATCGGTCTTCAAGATCTTCAACATAGATGTGGCTTCTTTAGAAACCTTAAGCTCAAAGCTAAGTGCAAATGAACACTCATCCCTCCAGCTAGATGTAGAAAAAGAAATAAACCAATGGAAAGTAAACACTACTTCCTTAAATTCTCTTATGAATGTGTATGGAAATAGTTGTTCAGTAAAAAGCTTCTCAAGAAATCTGAAGCCCAATCTAGAGGCTATCTGAAAAACAGCAGCTCCAAACGGAACTAACTAAAACTAAGGGTCCACAAAAACAAGCTGTACCCTACAGGAGCCATCTCTGTCCTACCCCCTCATCAGCTCTTTCCATTGAGGAATACAATCTCTATAGCCATGACTCTGAGGCATGAGTAGCTAGTGCAGAAAGTCTCTCATTATCCCCTTCCATAGCCTGGCATTCAAAACACATTCCTTTCACTTTGCATCTGCTTAACTAAAACAGACTTTACCTAAATTGAGATAGCTCAGAAGACAATCTACAACACTTCACAAACATGCATATATCCCTGTTACCATCAATTCCCAAGATCTTAGGAAATTAACAGAAGAATGTGGTCTTAAATAATCTAATTCAGAATGTTACCTAATATAAATACTTCTTAATAATGTATTAAAAGATCTGTTATAGTTAACATATGAAACAGAAATAGCATAGCAAAAGGCTGACCTGTAGGTTGACATATGTAGCTAGTACTGGATATCACTCAAATGCCTCAAGCTAAAGAGAAAATAAAGAAAAAATCACTATAAACATCTCTGATCTACTCAACATCTAACCTCTCAACGACAAGGATTAGCTAAAACTACAAAGAACAAAATAGTTGAGTAGGTGGAACTGCCTTTTACATAGGTTTTTTTTTAAATCATATCTTAATAGGGTAAGTGCAACTTCTTTTCTCATGTGTTAATATTAACCACCACACCACATTATGTGGCAACCATTCCTCAAAGAATAAATACACATACAAGAATAAAATTACAATGATTACATCCATAATAAAACCGCAGTAGTAATTATGCTCAATTTATTTGAGAATAAGAAAAGCAATTGTGAGAGAAAATATTTTTAAACAACTTTAATTCAGTTCTGGTGAATAAATAAAATTTATAAAGACATTTAATTGAGCAAGAAGGATGAAGGGACTCCAACATAGTAGCATTTGCTAACAATCATTTTTAACAACTAAAGGTTTAGCTCTTGTAGTTTCATTTGATCCCATCCATTATTTAAACAGTTACCTGTGCTCACTGCCAGATTTATAGAATATTCTTCTCAGTTTTTAAATTCCTTTTTAATGTCACACGTGTATAAGTAGCTACAGCTGCTGGGAGTTTATAAGTACAATGGCCATGGTACCAAAAGACAAGTTTCATAACATTCCCCTACATCGTCTGGCACTTACATTCTTCCCATCCCTCTTCTACACTGTTCCCTGGGTTGTGGAGGATGGTGACATGGATGTTCTATTTAAAGGTAGGCACCCACCAGTCACTTAGTGTTCGCACTTTGACTGCACAGAGACCAGTGGTCCCGGTTATTAACTGTAACCCTCTACAGACAGAAGGTTCCCTTACCACAGCTAAGACTAGCTCTGGTCTGAGTATCTGTTCCATTCCTTCCCCACTGGGAGCTCTTCTGTACTGAGAGGCCCCTTTCTTCTCTCCGGTTCATCCTTTCTGATGAAATCAGTAGTGTTGTTGTAGAGAATGAGCAGTGTTTCACAGGTAGGGTCGTAAATCCCCTCACACCTTTGAAAATTCCTTCTGTGATTTCCTCTTGTTGGTACAACATGCAGTTATAATTTAACCAAGACATGTGCTTGTCAAGAAGTTAACTCTGATAAAATATGCTTTACAAAGACAGTTCAGTAAACAAAAGTAAAACAGGCACCTTAATTTACCATTGAAAGTTAACATCACACAATTTTTAAATAAAAATTTAGAAGGTAATAAAGTATAATGTGTTTGGGTAAGTTATGAGGCCATAATTCTTGCCAGAAGTTCTAGAGATCCCCCTTTGAGACTAACATACATTACATGTTGAAGCAGCTGTCCTGTAATTATTAAATCTTTTAAGATTTTAGCTTTAATTATGTATATGGATTTTGTGCATGTGAGTATAGGCATCCATGAAGATTGCCCCTAGATCTGGAATTACATGCCCTGTATGGGTGCTTAGAATGGAACTTGGGTCCTTACAAGAGTAGTATGGGCTATTAACAGCAGAACCATCTCTCTAGTCCCACTGTTCTGTAATTGTAAGAGAACATATATCCTAAGTTAATTCCTAACTTTCTTAAGGAAGTTCTCCACATAGTACATCTCTCTCCATTGAAGACCAAGGACTGTTATAGATATTCATTCAATGCTTACTGTTAGTAGATCACAAAACAAAACAAACAATGCCTTATTATAAACATTTACATATATCTGATTATTTTTACTTGGAGGTTTAAATACACAACACATAAGAAGTTCAAAAGTCATAACCATACACCTTTAGTCATGCAGTATCCAGAATTTTCCTAAAGCACATTTGAGAGAAGTGTATGTAAATTTGGGTTTCATAGCCATTGGTTTGAGACGCATGAAGACTTTAGCACCAGCCCAATTGTTATGTTTACCGTTTCTAAAAGCTACCATTGATGACCCAAGCTTTCCTAGGTCTCTATTGTTAAGAACTCAGGTGTGAGGTATTTGAGAATGAAACTGAAAATGTTTTCCTCCTGCCTCTCAAAAAATACACATATATGAAAAAAATCAATGGAATCACCATATAACAGGAGAGATGAAGGCCCAACTAGACTTGTATTGCCATCAAATGAAACATCTATTGCCAAGAATTGGCTATATCTAATTGAGTTGTTGGCCAAAGAGGTCCTATGGAAAGCCCAAACAACCCATGCTGTTGTCAAGGCTTGCTTTCCACAAACAGATGGTAAGGCCCTATTGTTGAAGAGAATACCTACATAACTCACTGAACATGAAAAGTCTAGCTGGTTTCTACCTAGAGTGTTCACCCCTACTGACTTATGTCCATGCTACTGAAAGGTCCTCTGCTCACTACAGGAGGGGAAAGGTAAACACTAACCTAGTTACAAACCCTGTGATCTACAATGGTGACTAGCCAGCAAGATGTGCTTATGCAATAGTGGCACAAAAGTTGTAGGAGTAACCAACCAGTATCTGACTGGATTTAATGCCCACTCCATGAAACACTGCTCAGGTGGCCATGGCCAGAGACTAAATAGGCCAAGGACATAGAAGAAAACTAAACACTGCTATTCTGCTTAAACAGAGCAAAGGAATGTAGCAATAAAATGACCAACAACATTTTGTTCTCCTAATAAATCAGCGTTTTTTGCTCAGCTATCATCAGAGAGCCTTTCTCCTGAAGCAGATGGGAACAAATACAGAGACCCACAACTGGATAATGTTCAGAGAGTGAAAGACCTTGAAACACTCAATCCTAACTGGGATATCGCCATCAAATCTCCCTCTTTATGAGTGTCTGCATCTGGATGTGTTTCTTGAGTTTTTCTTTGATTCTTCTTTTTTTTTTTTTTTTTTTTTTTTTTTTTTTTTTTTTTTTTTTTTTCCTTGCTTGTTTGTTTGTCCTGTTCTGTTTTGGGGTTTGTTTGTTTGTTTTTTGGCTACTTAGTTTGTTGTTGTTTGGTGTGTGTGTGTGTGTGTGTGTATATGTGTTTGTGTGTGTGTGTTTTCTAATAATAGAGAGAAAGAAAAGGTATGGATTGTTTAGGTGGGAGGATCTGGGAAAAGTTAATGGAGGGAAAACCTTGATTAGAATAAATTGTATGAAAACTCTTAAATTTTAAAATATTTAGATTTCTAAAAAGCAGATATTGGCGTATATGTGGGAACATTTTAAATTCTTCCTCAAATTCTAAACTTCATACTACTTAACTCTTAGCCAAGTTTCCAGTTTTTTCTGTCTTCTTGGCTTCACATTAGTAAAGTAACAAGCTACAGTCACTCTTCACCTGGGACTCACAGATCCTACCAATCAAGATCTCATTAACCTGTCCCAGGAGTTACCAAAACACAATTTTAATTTCATGGGAAAAAAAGATTATAAGGTGCATTTTGCATATGAACTGCAAAAGAAAGTCTTTTTTAGACGAAGGTTTCATTCTTTATTTTTCGATGGTATTTGCTAATTCTAAGAGGACAATAAAGTGAGTTTTGTAGACAAGAAAGTAGAGAACTAGTTAATCCCTAGAAATGCCCCTAGGAAAAGCTTGAGTCCCACCTTCTGTGAGGCTGCATACCTTAAGAGCCCCACAATATAAATGTCACCAAACAACCAAGAGACCCTAAGCCTAAATAAATGCTTGCCCGATTTCTTTGTTACCAAAAATAATCCATTTATTTTCCATATTAAAAGCCTGCCTGGCCTTTCTCTCCTCATTCCTGGTGATATCCTACTCGTAAATCCTGAAGCAGGTCTTGAAACTCAGAACTTTCATCTCTGAATTGTGTGCCTCTCAGAATGACCATATCCCACCTTAGTCAATCCACCTGCCACTTGAATTTACTCCGACATTTTCCACCAGGATGAGGTACTTGATAGTGGAAGACCCAGGGGTGTTTAAAGCTAACGTTGTCTACTAGGTGATCCTATATAATTACTTCATCTCAACTGAAACATTCTCTCCTGGAGGAAAGAGTGAAACTCATAAAATTCAAGAACTGAAAAAAAATAAAGATTCATAATGCCCCTGTTCAAAGTTATGTAAGCAGTAGCAATGAGAGTTGGGGCTAGAGAGAGAGAAAGAGAGACACAGAGCACTTTCTGTGACTCACAGAGGTGCCTGCAAACTGTGAATTCTCCGGGTGGGCTGTTTGTTTGTTTGTTTGTTTGTTTGTGTTATTCAGCTGCCCTTGAGTCACCAATGCTCCTACAGGAAACCCTCACCCATAGTCCTGCAAGCAAGTCTGCTTTATTCACTATTCCACTAAGTTAGATTTGAATGGAATTGTTTCCTTGGCTTGCCTATGGTGTCTTATCTGACTTAGATATCTGTTCATGTTTCCCTAAGAAAAGTCATAGAATACAACTATTTGTCATAAAGGGACTAATAGAAGCAAAGATGAGCTGGGGAGATGTGGTTGCATGGTCTTTGCAATGGGTAGGAGACATGAAGTGAAGCTGAAATGTAAGGAGGAAGGAAGAATCTCAATAGTTTCTCCTATGTCTTATAGGATATTGCGCCTTCTTGCTCTAGTGCTGTTAAATGTTACCCATAATGGGTGATGGGATACGCAATTAAGGCCATGCCATCTGTAGTGGACAGTCCTTAGGAGGAATCCAATGGTGGCTTCCTCTCATACTAATGGCAAGCCTCCTTGACAACCATGCCCAAGAGAAGGGAAAGAAAGACATGGTCTACTAAAGGCTTACTTCAAGACTGGAAGTTTCTTTTGTGTGACTATTAATTGCTAGCTATTATTTACATCATATTGTGTCTCAGAGGGCATTTCCAAGAGGGCTCTTTCACCAGGCTTTCTCAACAGTATCCTTACCTGCTTTCACCAAGTCAGTGCTAGACTCTCTGGAGTTTTACTGTGAAAATGTGGCCTAGCTGGTGATTAAATGTGTACAGAGAGCTATCCTAGGGCTGCCTCACTGGCAACAGAATGGTTATCTACCAGGAGAGGTTAAGTGATGGCTCAGACTGCACAGAATGAAGAGGAGGTGGCCTCAATGGAGCCTGATCAATTTTCCACTGGAACGACAGCTGAATACACCTTTGTTCACCTGTCTCTGAGTAATTTTACATTGAGTAAGAGAAAATTACTCACTGAGAATGCCTTTTCAGGGGCTACTATATTTTTGAGAATGTTTTGATTGGAACTGATGTAGTTATTTGAGCACGGCAGGGTTTTCCAAATGCATAGGACCCAGGGACTTAGGTGCTAGAAACTCACTCGTTAGCAAAAGTTAGCCTCAGATGATGGCAAATCCATACAATGGAAAAATGATAGCCTCTTCGACAAATGATGCTGATCTAATTGGATGTCTACATGTAGAAAAATGCAAATAGTTCCATTTTTATCACCCTGTACAAAACTTAAGTCCATATGGATTAAAGACCTCAACTTAAACCCTGACACACTAAATCTGCTGTAAGAAAAAGTGGATTTAAGCCTTGAACTCATTGGTACAGGAGACAACTTCCTAAGCAGAACACCAACAGCTCAGGCTCTAAGATCAGTAATTAATAAATGGGACCTCATGAAACTGGAAAGCTTCTCTAAGGCAAAGGACACTGTCAACAGAAAAAAAAATGACAGCCTACAAACTGGGAAAAGATCTTCACCAACCCTACATTCAACAAAGGGCTAGTATCCAGAATGTATAAAGAACTCAAGAAATTAAACACCACCAAACAAAATATCCCAATTAAAAATGGGGTACAGAGAACTATCAACAGAGGAATATCAGATGCCTGAGAAACACTTAAAGAAATGCTCAACAACCTTAGTCACCAGGGAAATGCAAATCAAAAGGACTCTGAGATTCTATCCTAACAGCACATACTGGTAAGGATGTGGAAAAAAGGGAACACTCCTCCATTGCTGATGGGGGTACAAACTTGTACAACCACTTTGGAAATCAATCTGGTGCTTTCTCAGAAAATTGGGAATAGTGCTACCTCCAGACCCAGCTATACCACTCCTGGGCATATATCTGAAAGATGCTCCACCATACAACAAGGACATTTGCTCAACTATATTCATAGCAGCCTTATTCATAGTAGCCAGAATCTGGAGATAACTTAAATGTCCCTCAACCAAAGAATAAAGAACATATGGTACATTTACACATTGGAATACTATTCAATTATCAAAAACAAGGAAATCTTAAAATTTGCAGGCAAATGTATGGAACTAGAGACAATCATCCTGAGTGAGGTAACCCAGACGCAGAAAGACATAAGTGGTACATACTCACTTATAAGTGGATATTAGCCCAACATAGATGTCTTCTGAGAGACTCCATCCAGTGGGGGGATTGGAACAGATACTGAGACTCAAAACAAGAATCTTGGTTAAGAGCTGTAAGTTGTATGGAAGAGATGGTCGATGGGAGGATGGAGGGTTAAGGGGGACATCAGAAGCTCCACAAGGAGATTATCAAGGCTGGCGGATCTGGTCCCAGGTGAGCCTTCACAAACTGATGCACCAACCAAGGACATTGCAAGCAGAGAACCCAGAGCCCTGTTCAAATGTAGCTGATGGATAGTTCATTCTCCACATGGAGAAAGGGAGGGGAGAGTAGGGTACTGCCTCTGACACAAACTCTGGTGCCTGGGCTTTGATCACTTCCCCTTGGCAGATAGACCCTGTGGGCACACAGAGGAAGGGGAGGCAGGCTATCCAGATGAGAACTGATAGACTACGGTCAGATGATCAGGGAAGAGGACCTCACTGGTCAGAGGTCTAGGGGAGGAGAATAGAGCAAAAGAAAGAGGGAGGGAGGGAGAGAGAGAGGGAGGAAAAGAGAAAAAGAGAGAGAGAGAGAGGGTGGGACCAGGAAGATAAGAGCAAGAGCGAGGGTATTACAATCAAGATGTAATGTAAAATTTAAATTTACATTTCTCTGGTGACTAAAGACATTGAGCATTTCTTTAAGTGTTTCTCAGCCATTCAATATTCCTCTGCTGAGAATTCTCTATTTATTTCTGAGCCCTGTTTCTTAACTGGGTTATTGGGTTTGGTGGTGTTTAATTTCTTGTGTTCTTTATATATTTTGGATATTAGACCTTTGTCAGATGTAGGGTTGGTAAAGATCTTTTCCCAGTCTGTGGACTGTCACTTGGTTCTGTGGACAGTGTCTTCTGCCTTACAGAAGCTTCTCAGCCTGAAACAGCCTAAGTGTCCCTCAGTCGAAGAATGGATAAAGAAACTGTGATACATTTACACTATGGAATACTACTCAGGTATTAAAAACAAGGAAATCCTAAAATTTTTGGACAAATGGGTGGAACTAGAAATGATCATACTGAGTGAGTTAACCCAGAAGCAGAAAGACTCACATGGTATATACTCACTTATAATTGGATATTAGCCCAAGAGGCATCTCCCATGGAAGTCTTCACTTACCAGGAGATGGGAATAGATGTGAGGACTTCCTATTGGGACTCTAGGTGAGAGAAGTATGGGAGAATGGGGAAATAGAAGGATCCAGAGGGTCCTAGAAACCTACAAGGAGAACATCATGACAGGTGGATCTAGGCCCAGAGGTTATGCTCAAACTACTGCACCAACCAAGAACAATACATGCAGTAAACATTGAACCCTTATTCACATCTCGCCAATGGACAGGACATTCTCCACAGTTGAGTGGAGAGTGGAGACTTACTCTGACATAAACTCTGGTGTCCCATATTTGACCATTTCCCCCTGGTGGGGAGGCCTGGTGGCACTCGGAGAAAGGATAAGCAGGCTACCAAGATGAGACTTGATAGGCTATGACCATATAATGGGGGAGGAGGTCCCCCTCAGTCACTAACATAGGAGAGAATAGAGTGAAAGTGGGAGGGAGGGAGAAATGGGAGGATCGAAAGGATGGGATAACAATTGAGATGTAATCTGAATAAATTAATTAAATAAAAAATAAATTTTAAAAGTTTACATTTAAAAAGAGAACCAGATATACTGTGTGCTCTGGAGCTTGCCTTCTTCTTAAAGACTATACTTCATTTAAATGAAAACATAAAAACAATAAAAAGATAAAAAGATTTTGTGATACTGTTAGTTTGGCTCACCAGGATATTACTATGAAACCACAATCATTCGTTTCTTGCTTATCTCCACGATCTCATATTAATACAAATATCTCAATATGAAAAATATTCCAAACTTTAAAATCTTCACAGTCTTTGGAAACTCAAATGCTTTAGAAGTTCAGTTTCTTTAAAATATCCAAAGTCTCTTTCAAATTTCAAAGGATGTCTGAAATATCCAAAGTTTCTCTAAGGCATTAAAAGTCCATCTAAGGCATTTAAAGTGTCTTTACATTTTCCTAAGTCTCTAAAGTCCCAGAATCTCTTAACTGTGGCCTCTTGCTTAAAAAAAAAAAAAAAAAAAAAAAAAAAAATAGGCTTAATAGTTTCTTTTTTCAAAAAGGAAGAGCCAGAGCACAGTTACAACTAGATCAAAGCAAAAAATCAAAGTCCAACAGTGCAAGAAGCTCCGTGTCTGAGATCTGGGACTTACAATCTTGTACTCCAAAGAGCTCTATTTCTCCAGCTCTGCTGTACAGCACACACAGCATGTGTCATCGACTCAGACTGGCTCCAATGCCCAGCTGCCGCTGTCTTCAGTGGTTGTCCCACGGTACTGGTATCTCCAGTATGCTGGGGGGAACCCCTGAAACTCAGGGTGAACCTTCATCCATGTCCCTGAAGGCCTTTCTTCAGGGACTCCAGCCTTGCCACACAGTGCCAAGCCTTAGCGGCTCTCCATTGACCCCTCCATGCCTTCAAAATCGGACCACCTGGGTGACTCTTACATATTAGCGAGTTCAGCTGCCAGCATAAGATGCAGCCTTAGCCCCTTCTGGACCACAGCTTCTACGTGCTGACCCTAAGGAAACACTCCCAGAAGATTTCATCTCAGTGATGCTGGTCTCTTCCTAGTCACCATTAGTTTCTCAGCTTCAGCAAAACTGGACATTGCCCCAATAAAGCAAAGAGTTCACTTTAAACAGTTCTAGTCTCTTTGATCACAGCTGATTCTTTGCCTCTACTGACTAGAACCACAAAGTCTTATTACAAAACGCCACATGAAAGGCCCTCGTAGAAGCTGTATTATTTCCCTCTGAAACTTCACAAGCCAGACCTCCACAGTCTGCATTGTTCTCCACATTTTTGTCTTCCAAGCACTTACTGGGCTTTGAGGGCTCAAAGGGTTTTCCAGCTCAAAGTTCAAAAGCTGTCTACAATCCTCCCCTAACAACGTGGCCCTGTCTGCCAATACCCAGGAACTCAGTACAAATTTCTGTGAGTTTTTTTTTTCTTTTGGTCCATCATTTTATTTATTTTTAAATTTTATTTATTTATTAATTCACTCATATTACATCTCAATTGTTATCCCATCCCTTCTATCCTCCCATTCCTCCCTCCCTCCCACTTTCCCCATATTCCCCTCCCCTATGACTGTGACTGAGGGGGACTTCCTCCCCCTATATATGCTCATAGGGTATAAAGTCTCTTCTTGGTAGCCTGCTATCCTTCCTCTGAGTGCCACTGGGCCTCCCCATCAAGCGGATGTGGTCAAATATGGGGCACCACAAATTTCTGTCTTAGGCCTTCTATTGCTATGATAAAATACCATGACCAAAGGCAATGTGACCAGGAAAGGGTTTATTTTATCTTACACTTCTTCCATTTCCATCAATGAGGGAAGTCACGGCAGGAATTTAGGTGAGAGAAATGTAGGAGAATGGGGAAATAGAAGAACCGGGAGGGTCCTAGAAACCTACAAGAAGAACATCATGGATCTGGGCCCAGGGTCTTGCTCAAACTACTGCACCAACCAAGTACAATACAAGCAATAAACACAGAACCCCTACTCAGATCTAGCCAATGGATAGAACATTCTCTACAGTTGAGTGGAGAGTGGGTACTGACTCAGACATGAACTCTGGTGCCCCATATTTGACCACCTCTCCTTGATGGGGAAGCCTGGTGGCACTCAGAGAAAAGATATGCAGGCTACCAAGATGAGACTTGATAGCCTATGACCATATAGTGGGGGAGGAGGTCCTCCTTAGTCATAGACTTAGGGGAGGGGAATAGGGTGAAAGTGGGAGGGAGGGAGGAAGGAACGGGAGGATACAAGTGATGGGATAACAATTGAGTTGTTATCTGAATAAATTAATTTTTAAAAATGGCAAGAAGCTGGGCGGTGATGGCACAAGCCTTTAATCCCAGCACTTGGGAGGCAGAGGCAGGCAGATGTCTATGAGTTCGAGGCCAGCCTGGTCTACAAAAAAAAAAAAAAAAAAAAAAAACAGCAAGAATCTGAAGGCAGGAACTAAAACAGAGGACATGGAGGAATTCTGCTTACAAGCTTGCTCTTCATGACTTCCTTAGCCTGCTTTCTTATGCAGATTAGGACTGGCACTACCCATAATGAGATGGAGCTTCCGACATCAACCACTAATCAAGAAAATTTCCCACTGGCTTTTTGAGAGGCCAAACTGGTAGGGGCATTTTCTCAATTGCAGTTCCCTCTTCCCAAATGAATCTAGCTGTGCCAAGTTGACAAAAACAAATCAAAACAAACAAACAGTCCTAAAGAAAGAAAACAAACAAACAAAACACCTAGCAAAGACAAAACTTAAAACTGAAGTATGCATAAATGAAAAGAGCAAGATTGCATTAGTGTGGGAGTTAGGTATGCATGAAAGGTAAGGATGATTTTTCTTTTTATGTAGATTTGTATTTTAGGAACATCCAAATGAAGTTATAGTGAGCCATAGTGCTCTGTGCTACACACATGTATATATACAAATATGGACATTAATTATCAGCCTGTTAGGGTGATCTAAGACTCAGGGCTGGAAGGAGATGATGAAATATGAATGCAGAACAAAGAGCAAGAGAAGTAACGCTGCCCATGATGGGAAGAATAATAGCCTAATACACATATCTCTGTCCTCATTCTGAGATCTAAGAAAATGTTAACCTTATATTGTAAAGAGAGCCTCTATGGATGTTAGTAACTTGAGGGTCTTTTGTTGGAAACGTATGCTGCAGTGCTGCAGTACTTAGGTAATTTCAAGTTAAAGATAGGGATCTTCTTATGCAAAGAGGACAACAGAGGTGTTAGGGTCTGAGGGAAACTGGAATGGTACACTGCTGTCATTGAAGATGGAAAAGGGAGCCACAGGCCACGCTGGCCTATAGAAGCTGAAAAACACAAGGGAAAAGATTTCTCTTACAATCTCCAGAAAAAAATTGAAGCTCTGCCAACATTTCTATTTTCATGCAGTGAGACCCACTCAGACTTCTAACCATTCAGAACTGTGAAATAAAATTTGTCCTGGGAGCTGGGGAGCTGGCCTATCAGTTAAGAGCACATGTTGCTCTTCTAGAGGACCAGAGTTTAGTTCCAAGCACACACATTAAATGGCTTATACATATAACTCCAGCTCCAGATGATGCATGCCCTCTTCTGGCCTCCTTGAACACATGTAGCATATATACTTATCATACATACTTATACACACACATACACATACATGTAGGGGATGGGTTATATGGCCAATGTTCAGCCATCTTGTCAGATCCTAGTTTCCTATTTCTCCAGCAGTCTGCCATTTACCAGAAACCAGCTGACCCTGTCCTATTCCGGCAGTTAGACTAAAGATAAGATTTAGACGGCATCATCCTGTTGTAGTTTAATGGTTAGATTAGATAAAGATAGCAAAATATGCGGTGTAGCAGAAGGTTGTGACCTGCTTGGAATTCCTCACACCTTGAGATAGCCTACAGCTGGGTTGCCATAGCAATATACTTCCCTGCCCCCTGCCTCATAAAAACTCTGTGAAATTTCTCAATAAACGGGATTTGATCAGAATCTAGACTTGCCCCCTTCTTCGTGTCTTGTGTTCTGTCCCTATACAGGAAAATTCTCCTCCCGAGTGTAGTCGAACCCCGGCAGGCTGGGGTGCACGTGCATGCACGCGCACACACAATAAATAAATAAATAAATAAATAAATAAATAAATAAATAACTATTATTTTAAATTGTCTTGTTTTAAGCCATCAAATTACTGGTCATTTGTTATAGCTTTATCAAGATTTAAAGTCTATACCAAAGTTGAGTCACCTGGGACAAATAAAAAGTGGCCCAGGGAGATGGGTAAATGTTGATGAGGAGGTAGTGGCCTCAAAGATAAAGCAGAGCCTGAACCTAAAAAGAAAACTGAGACTCCAGCACATGCTGAAGATTAGTTCAATGAAGAGCTGAAGGTAAGCACTACAACTACCAACTCTCAATAGAGCTAATTGTCACCGTTTAGGTTTGCTGGTGAGTGAAGTAGAATCCAGATACACAGGGTTGAGAAATGGATGGAAAGTTCATATAGAAAGCTAAGTCTTCCCAGAAATTTGGCACTGGTTGGTGAGAAAAAGTAATTGGTCGTTAAATAATAAATAAACACGTGTGTGATCTCTCTCTCCTTTCTGTCTCTGTCTCTGTCTCTGTCTCTCTCTCTCTCTCTCTCTCACACACACACACACACACACAGTGAATAAGCCAATAATGCAGGTTTTGTGAGAAAATGAAACATGTTTAATTAGAAGAGAAGAATAATCTTTTTTAATAGAATAATCTTCAAGAAAAATAACAGGACAGTACAGAAAGGAAATATCACAACAAATTATCATGTGAATCCCATCAGCCAATATAGAAAGTAAATATTAAAACAAACAAACAAACAAACAAAGTAAATAGTAAAACGTAATAAATAATCTTAATACTTTCATACATGTGTATGCTGATTATTTCTTTGTATAATAAAAATGATATTTCTACAAAATATAACACATTAATTCAGATTCTTGGAGTCATTCTTAGAATATGATTGGACGCAATTTATTTATTAACATTAATGGTCAGAACTGTGAACTTTTAGATGTCACATGCATAGAGACTGCGAACGTAAGAATTCGGGTAAGCCCTACTTTCCTTTTTATTTTAATTATAATTTATTCCTATTATATCCCAATTGTTATCCCCTCACCTTCCCTCCCTCTTCTGCCCTACTCCCTTCCCCTAGACCTCAGACAGGTGGGGCCCTCCTTCCCCACTGCTGACCACCGTCTATCAGGTTGTTTCTGGATAATCCTGCATCCCCTTCCTCCATATACCAACATGGTCTCCACGCCAAGGGGAGGTGATCAAATTGGGGACACCAGAGTTCATTTCAGAGGTAGGCTCTGCCCCCTCCACAACCATGGAGAATGAGCTGTCCATTGGCCTGATCTTAACAAGGGGTCTAGGATCTCTGCATGCAGTGTCCTTGGTTGGTGCAACAGTTTGTGCAGGTTCCCCTGGGTCCAGATCCACCAGCCTTGATGGCCTCCTTGTGGGGTTCCTGAACCCTCTGGGTCCTTTCCTCTTCCCCATTCTCCCAAACCACTCAGAAGAAACACATACTTCAGCTGAATATTTTTAATCATTATGTTCCAGAGCAAGGTCTGAGGTCACTAGACTTCAGTGAGAACGGAAATTCTAGAGTAAGGATTTTTCACATGAAAATTGGAACACATTCCAACCTATAGATTTGCAGGTCCAAACTCTTTAAACACTGTTTCCATTTCTGCCTTCCCAGTACTGTCATGTCATAAGGCGGGGTGAGTTGACCCAGTGAGTAATGGGATGTTCCTGGAGCCTTCCTACACTGGGCTTGTTAGCAATAACTACCTGTGGATGCCATTAAACTAAATTAACAATGTTCCCACTTCAATTAGGATGCTCTAATGCCTACAAACTCCTAGGCACCATGGAGACAGGTTCCAAGCACAGAAAAAAGATACTGTGCTTCCAAACGAGTGAGAAAAATCCTAAGACTTCAGGAAGTTTCATTAGCTTCACATCCATTGAGCTCTGGTGGTGAATGAAATTCTGATGAAGAAGGCATGCACAAACAGGAAAGAGATGGCTCAGTGAAAACCCCTAGTAGAGCAAACACTTGGTGTTGGGACACAGAAGCCAGAAAGGAAATGGTGATTCAACCAAAGATTCATTGAGCCCAAAATCAGTCCCTCTCAAAACAGAAAGGAAGGACAGTTATGGCCATAACACTGGAGATCATCTCTGACTGTAGCCTGCAACCTGAGGTCAAATTCAATCAATGAGGCTGGGGGTGGGGGCGGGGCAGGGTGGAAAATGTGCTGCCAATGAGGACATATGCCAAGAAGGGCAGAAGGAATCTTACCAGAAATGAAAGTGGGATGTGTTCTCATTTTCAATGCAATGTTATATACCCCCAAACCCCCAAAGAGAAAAACCAACTGAAGAGAGATCTAACTGGAGACTCCTGCCATAGACGGGGTTTGATTCAACCATGAGAAGCAATTTAACTGATCATTAAAGAACCTATCAGTGAGTACTCTCATCACAGACTCTCAACATAATTATTCTGTCTTCTAATTACAGAGGATTGAGTCCTGATTTGCTTGGTCCCAGGTGCTTATACACAATATCACTGTGGCACGTGGAGGAGAGAGTCTCATGGCAAACAGAGGCGGGGGGGGGGAGAGCACTCATAGAAGGGCCAGGGACAAAATACCTGCACCCCAAGAGACCTACTTCCTCCTGCTAGATCCCACCTCTTAGGTTTTCAGAACTGCCCAAAAATAGTGCACCATCTGGCAACCAAATGTTTATCACATGAGCCAGTGGGGGAACATTTCGTATTCAGACCATAACAGGGGCCAAATATATGAGCCAATGTCTAATGCAGGGCCAGCTGTTAAGAGACAGAAATGTCAAGGCCCAGTTTGACAAATCAACGTTTTTTTCCTAGCATAATGCCTGACTTTTTCTTCCTAGCCCTTGAGCCTCAAAGGACTGTAGGTAGGAACCCTTACAAACTGCTAAGAAATTTGCTCTGGGCTCTAAGCCATGTCCTGGGGTCATGCAACTTTATTATCTTAGAGTAAACCTGCTAAGAAATGAAACCCTTGACAGGTCATTTTTCTTAAGACCCGTCTGAAATGAGCCATGGAAGGCAACTGATAAAGAAAGAACACCTGGGTGGCACAACGGGGGTCTGTTGAGGAATTTATTAGAGGCTATGATTCAAAAAGGCTTGGTTAAAACTCTCATTTTCAGTGAGTTAAATGATCTGATTATAAATATATGTGAGAGACAGAAAGACAGACTGATAGAATAGGATGATAGACAACTTAAAGGACATTCACATAGCCCAAGCTGCCTAAATGGTTTCTTCTGCTTAGCCATATTTCCTGTGGCTCAAGAAGCCTTTGCAGGAGAGTGCTGATTAAAGCATGAATTATCCACATGAATATAGGAAATATTGAATCTGGCGTAAGACTTCTTTGGGAAGCCCGCAACAAGGGTAGCAGGGGCATAATTTGATAGGTCAAGGAAATATGGTAGGAATTTAGAGCTAGGCATTTTAGTTCTTGGAGGTAAAGTGAGTCTATAAATGTAATAATTAAAAAATGAAGTCACAAGGTGAGAGGATGTCATCCATGATTCATCACCAATGCAAACACCATGAGATAGGAGCAGGATTCTTTTACATGGGATGTCTGTTTTCAGTTGACCTATGCAATCAGTTCTGTGGGACCCTCCACTCAGATGTCATGAATCATAAGCTGTAGCTAGTATCCACTCATCAGAGGTTACTAGTAATATTTGCTCGGATTTGAACTAAGTTGGTCCAGGTTAGTAGCTGGCTTCCACACACTAGGGAGGGGAGGACAGGGTTGTCTACAAATACTGTTCTTTAGGGTTGTACATAGATCATCTCAGTCCCGTGATTACCCAGACAGACTACACAGAAGAGAGAGTGGGATAGGAGAAAATAAAGGGCTAGAAGAAAAGAAAAGGAAAAAAAAAGTAGCAGTAGCTTTGTGAAGTCACTGGCTAAGAGGATTGTCTACAGGTGAAGAGTAATATTTACAAAGTCAGTAACTTCCTTGGCACTGTAAGTGTAATGCACCCACTACTTGCACTTTCATATGGCAGCAGCCTATCTCCTCCACTCATATTGTATTATCTCCAGACCTCACCAGGGAGAATGTATTGCTGGCTGGCCGGCTGGCATGCTATGGACACACAGCTGCCTTTGTGAACTAGAGGAATACATCAAATAGATCATAAAGGTATCCAGGAAGCCTTGATGCATTAGACACCCTGACTCTCTTTACCCTGGAAAACAACCTTTTCCAGCAATCAGATATGAAGACACAGTCACACATGAGCCAATGCCCAGAAGACAGGGGAGGTGGTGACAGAATATTCCTTGCCAGGACATAATGGTCTAATAGTGCCTGAAATACTTCCAGAAGTCCTGCTGTACTCACTGTAACACTCTGCTCTTAGGTGCCTAGTCATCTTTGTCTTACAGATTGGTTGGTATACGTAAGCTTTCTGCACATCTGTAAGATTCCACACTGATTTGGCTGTCCTTTTTTTTCTTTTCTTTTCTTTTTTTTCCTTTTTCTAAACTTACCTACTTTCTCTCTCTCTCTCTCTCTCTCTCTCTCTCTCTCTCTCTCTCTCTCTCTCTCTCTCTCTCTCTCTCTCTCTCTGTCCCTCAAGGCAGCACATTGTCCTGATGGGGTGCTAATATCTATTTTCTACCTTTGGGTCTATTCATACATGTGTCAAATCTGGGATTGACTCTTTATTCCCAGTTTCTTCCTTGGCAAAGACAATGAGCACAGTGAGCATATTAATAAATGTTACATAATAACAACTATTAAATGTTCCTTTGAGATCCCAAGCAGCTTTTTATCTTTAGCTCCTACTTTGAGATAATTATACACTTCCCTAAAGCTATTTATAGCTCCAGTCAGGAAGAACAGCTGAAAAGAAATGTGTACGGGGTCCTGCCAAATCTGTGGTGAAAGAGCTATTGGAAGTGTTTAAAGTGGTACTTGACATATGGATGTCAAACACCATCAATAGAAAACATTCCCAGGCACATTTTCATGACAGAGGAAGCTATCAGGTACACATCTTGTCTATAGCACCATCATCATTCATTTACAAAGACACAGATACCACACAGAACAGAGACAGCAGCATAGTTTTCATGCTGGCATACACAGTCCCTCAGAATGAGCATACTTATGAGGCATCACAAGCCATCCCTCCCTCTGTCCTTTGAAAAGAAGAGCTCCTACACATTTAATCAGGACCACGAGACAAAAGTCACAGACTAACCTTAATGGAACAGGGGCACAGGGATTCTTCCATGCTATGAACTAGAAATCACAGTGTCAAACACATGTAGACCACTGTGCAGGCTTTCAGGTCTAGCAAGTAAAATGGTATCACTCATCTCCATTGGGTGCACTCAGTCTCCGCCTTACTTGATACACCGGGGGCGGGGGGGGGGGTGATTAAGACAAAACCAACAACCAAGATTACTTTGTCTTCACATTAAAGAAGCAAGTTAGTAGAGCAGGTATGTCATTAGACTGCAAGACTCAGGACCTGGGCCCTGACTCAGTTCTCACAGCTTAGAGCCTATGATTTTTGCCAAGACTGTGTTATCAGAAGGCTCATTCCTGGATTTTGGGGTATACTTCTCTGTGTGAGCAGCCATGGCAGCAGACAGAGGAACAGTGAACAAGCACAATGCTTCTGCCTCCCCTTCCCCCAGTAGTAGCATCCAGAAAAGTGTGAACTCAAGGGGAAGGAAGGGAGAGAAATGGCTGAGAGGTCACTTGTCTATTGCTATCAGTCTACCCCTGAGATATTACACTTCTGTATTTTATTTTTCTGCCTCCATTTTTCTTTATTATGTTTTCCTGAGAAGCCATTTACCTCAAGAACGATCACATAGAACCTATTTATTGCTCAGCAATAGTAGTCTTCACACAGAATAACCTAAAATATTGTGATTTCTTACAATCTAAGATAATCACAGCTTTTGAGACTCTAATTTAGGTGAAGTTACACAAGAAAAAAAATCCATCTTTCTCCGTCATGGAAAAATGTTTTCTGTGTCATTCACAGATGCTATGCTAATAAGAACAACCCAGAAAAATGTCAAAAAAAAAAAAAAAAAAAAAAAAAAAAGAAAGGAAAGAAAAGAAAAGATAGAAAATAAATAAAATGCCTGTGGACAGGCAACTTCCCAAGGAGTCTCCAGTCCATGAAGCAAAGATTATAGCAATGGAAAGCCACAGCTAAAGCTTCTCCAAGGAAGAAAGAATTCCAGCCATAGACACCTCCCATTTGAACTCGTGTGTCCATGCAGTTCTGCCCTGTGGCTCTGCATAGCCAGCCCTACAACTGTGTTAACTTTAAACTCTTTTCACGAAATGCCATAATCTCCTACTGGAGTTCTCTTTCCAGTTAGACACAATCCCACACACCCATGAAACTTGATTTCATTCTACAATAAAGCCAACTGCTTACATTTTGATGGTTTAAGGTAGAAATTGCTGAGTTCTGGCCCAAATATAGATGGATCCTTTAATTTTACAGATATGAGTGGCTTCAAATACAGCACATTATTCTACTGGGCTAACTCTCTCTTGCCTTTTTGTTTCAGAAGAACAATGACTATATAGTCAATGTAACCTTTTTTGTAACTTTAAAGAAGAGAGGAAATCAGGTCCTAATGTCTAATGGGTGCAAAGCTGAAACTCTTGTGTTCAGGTAAACACTCCCTGTATTGATCTAAAGGGATGTCTGGAATTGGACTTGCAGCATGAGTCATCTCATCCACAGAGCAACATTCTCAGCTTCACAAATTCTAAGTCCTAAATGACTCAGCAGCACACTTCAAAGCTCCTGGACAGAAGCTCCTCAGTGTTTTTAGTACTCATCATCTTCTGTCAAGGTTCATTCTAGCCAGGAGGACTCTGAGAATGTCTAAAACTAGAACACGGTTAACATGCAAACACACTAGACAGGTGACTTAAAAGCAAGAACCCAAAGGGAACACAACTTGAAATGAAACTCAGCATTTCCATTATTTGTAACAAAATTTTCTAGGATGAAGTGAAGTCTTTAAAGAAAGAAAGAAACAACTCCAGTTTAGAAATATTAAACATTTATTCATTTTCTTATTGGTAGCTCTTTTCTTGATTGTAATAAGAATATTAACAAATAAACATAGTTTTGATATTTAAAGTTACAACCCCAAATGAAAAGTTTTTCTTTCATTAAGGGCTAGGTACCATTTTAAAATAAATTAATTTTAATTACAAATGACAAGTACCTATAGATAGCTAAGAAATTTATTAACATCTACTTGCAGTAACAAACATGTGCTTTGATATTTTTATCCCTTATTATAAAAGTTGAATCTTCAATGAAGGCAGTTCGTCAAAATTATGGTTATGGGAATAAATTTGAAACTGGTAGTACTTTAACTCGAACAAAAATCATGACAGGATAAAAGGGCAAGCATGTAGAAATATTTGTGACCTATACATACATATTTTCATGTAAACAAAGCAGAGATCAATGAAATAAAAATATCTTTGTCACCAACAAAAGTTTGAAGATTAAAAGGTTATTTTATTTTACTTCATGCTTCAATTGAGCAACTGGTCTAAGCAGAGAACTACGAATTAGACGAGCTTTTATATTTCCCTCACTCTCTTCAGGAAATTACATATAATAAAGAGATGCCCTATAGAGACATCTGCAGGAAAGAAATACTATACTAATTAGCCTTCTGGAAGTCATGACTCACAATTAGTGAGTCATTCCTTGACCCCTACTGAGAAACCAGAGGGTTCATCAGATTTGCCAGTGAAAAGAAAGTAAAGCTGATGCTGGCCAAGTCCTCCTGAGCACACATGGCAACTGGGCAGGCACAGATTATGTAGACTGCCTTTCATTGTGGGTCACCACTGGCTTCCAACACACAACTACTTAAAGATAAAGCGGACAGTATTTAAATGAGATTCTGATTTTCTACAGGAGCATTTAGGGACCATCTGAACCAGAATTGGGCAAAACACTCAAGAAAAAGAAAATGAACATTCCTGTGTCTAACCATTGTCCCAGAGGCCCAGGAATCTGTATTCCTCGCCTTCCCTGGGGATATTCAAACACTTTTGAAGTTTAAACATCACTACTGCCAACTATTTGAAAATTCTCTTTACTCTTTTTTTTTAACAACAAATATTTTATCTCTTTCATGCATCATATTAGCTAGGAGGAAAAATAAACAGTTTATGATTATGTCTGTGAGCAGTGGTGAGTAGTGGTTATTTACCCCATCAAGAAAACATGGAGTAATAGTCAGCGTGCAAGTGTGCATCTGAATTCCTTGACAGTGCACCATAATATTTTTCCTAAAGCTTTCAAAATGTATATACAATAAAAATATTTAAAGTGACTTGTAAACTGTCATCTGACCAGATTATCCAGTGTAACAAGAGCTGTTGTCCAATGTCTCCTTCCCCATGGCTGTGCATGCTGACTCAGCAGTCTCTCCTGAGCACTCACCAAAGGCCGTGGACCAGAAGAAAGTACCTCCCACTGCACAGACACAAGAATACAGAGCGTGAAACTCAGTTCAACTCCAGTCACAAAAGGCATCTCAAAAGCTACCAGTATGCATCAATATTCACAGCACTGACTTTCTGGAACGTTGAACTTTCAACATCTGCATTAATATCTGCTTAAAACCCAGTTCATATTGACCATGGAAAGTAGAATGCATTTCAACATGCTGCTTATACCTAACACAGTGTTTAAGTCCTATATGATGCCAATGGACAAAGACATATTTACCTTTAATAAATATAAATTAAAAATTAAAGAGGTAGGTGGCTATCATATGCAATGGTCTCAACATAATGTGGCAAATAGTGTTCACTAGTCCCTAGAGCTGTTTAAGCAGAGGGTGAATGCCAACACCACTGCAATTGCCTCAAATTGCCTCAAGAGCAGGAATTCCCAGGTCTTTGGTGCTGTCAACAAATTTCCAGCAGCGCAATTCCTGACGACCATACTAGAGCTCTTCAGACACCCATTTTAAGAAACAACTAACAAAAGTAAAGTAATGCTGGAGACCAGACTACAGTCATGACTCAAGACATTGGCTCGGCTCTCCCAACTATACTTGGATACAAGGAAAAAAGAAAAACCTCAGAGTTGGGTAAGAACTCAGCAATTCTTGCAATGTAACTTGGGTTTTTCCAGCTGAAGAAACACAGGCTTGTTTTTCCTAATGGCTCACAAAGCAGTAAAATTCTACAAAGGCGCTGTACATCTGTGTTAAGATACTGCCATAGCTCAGAATGTAGTCAGAAAGCCACACTCTCAGCCCCTTTGGCTGTAGTCAGGGTTCCACTCCTGCCAGCTAGGTTACTAGGTGAGCCATGGGTGGAGGACAGCATCTGACCAAAGAATGAGAAATCCAAAGCCTGGGCTAGTATGGTCCATCTGAGCTCAGATCAGGCTTTATCTTCCCTTCTCTGTGGAAGACATACCTCTGAGTTTGTTCACACCTTTAGCTCTGCTAAGGCAAGCACTGAGACACAAGGCCCTACCACTGAACACATCAAAGCACAGAGAGATTGTTGGAACACGTCTGAAACTGCCAGAGTAAGAGCCCCACACAGCAGCTCTACTGAGCACTCAGTAGCTGTCGGTCACATGTTCTATAGATCAAAAAATCATCTTATTTTCAAATTTATATTTATCTTCAGATTTCAGTTTCATTTGAAAGTGGGTGAATCATCTGTTTCCTTTAGAAACTCCAAGCCTTTTTCAGACACAGAAACTTCAAGGCCTGCTTGAGCTTCATGCAACCCTGTCTCAAAACAAAAAAGAAGTAGAGAGAGGGAGGGAGGGAGGGAGAGAGAGAGAGAGAGAGAGAGAGAGAACACAAATAAAATAAAATAAAAAGAATGTGTGAAGTTCCCTTGACTCTGACAGGTTCGAAATGAGTGAGGAATCTATGTCGCACAATGGAACAGCTGAATCTGCAGCTCAGATATTTGGAGCGCAGCTCTATCAAAATCTCTAGGCAAGAGTTTTCTCCCTCTGAACCTTGTTTTTCTTCACTCTTAGAAAGGAAGTAATTGATACCTACAGCTAAAAAAAAAAAAAAAAAGAGGCACAAGGATAACATCGTGCACAGTGCCCTGCATACAGCACCACTGCCGAGTAGTGGCCCTGTCTCTCTAACTGGGTAACAATGTTTGAATGAGCAGCTGGCCACAAGCTGAGCCAGCCACTCTCTCATTCTGCTTCTCCCCGAAATTTGCCCCAGTGATGTGCCTCCTCAGTGTTTTCCTGGTGCTCTGAAAACTCATCATTGCTCTTAGAAAAATCCTACGTGTTTATGTTCCTTTTAAAATCATACATGCAGCTAAAACACTTTTAATAAAAACTTACTAGATACCTTAAGCACGTGTCCCCCAAAGCACAACATGTCATGTATAAAAATGGTTCTAAGAAACACAATTGAATTAATCTGTACATTGTCTCTTAAAGTGCACCAAAGTAAACTGTAACAACAACCTTTTCAATGCCACTAACCTCCTTGGGTTTCATTTTTAAATAAAACTACCTATCTAACAATGGATATGCATAGGGCTTTGACTCCAATATGATGGCAAAGAGCAGCAGTGTCTTGTAGAAATGGAAAAGAAACTGATGAACTCAGCCAAGCATACCTCAGCAGCATAAAAACCACCTACAATTCAAGTTAACGGCAGGTTCAATGAAGCACAATCCTGATTCATGCTACAAAAATAAAACCAGTCAACTAAACTAACAAAAATTGCCCCCCAACACACGCTCTAACGTTTTCTTCACCTAGAGGTAAACATATGTGACCACTTACTTAAAGTTAAAGTATATCCTTGGTTTCAGGATCAAAGTATTTACCACTCTTTTTTACACACACACACACACACACACACACACACACACACACACACTATAAAAACTAATAAAAGTTTAGAAGCCATATGAAAAAATTTCAGTCAATAAAGAACCCTAATCACACCAAATGTCTCAGAGTTCCAGCATTCACAACACCGTCCGATGTTCCCCACACACATAGACAGCACTGGGACGTATCCGTCGCCTCGTGTGACCAGGGAGCCGTGGCAAGAACTTGAAGGACTTGGGCATCATGTCCAAGCAGGCATCATGAAACTTCTTAATCCTCCAGTAGTATATCAGTGGGTTCAATGCAGACTTGAGGTAGCAGAGCCAGAGCAGCCAGGTGCTAATCTCAAAGAAGTTGTGCTGATAGTAAAAGTGCTCACTGAAGGTAGCCACAAGGCTGTACGTGGTAAACGGAGCCCAGCAGACAATGAAAACAGCAAAGAGGATCAAAATGGTGGTGAAGGCACGTGTTTTAAAGCCCATGTCGATGCTCATTTGGAAGGGTCGCTGTAGACTCATGAGACCAAGTTTGCTGGCCTGGCTTAGGCATATCCCTTCTGGGTAGCTGTGAATCCTCAAGGCATTGTGTCGAAGGGTGTTGAGGATGCCCATGAATGAATAGAGTATTACCAGGAATGGTATAAAGAAGGAAATGAGTGAAATCAAAATCACATAAGCCTGGTATCCAGAATTGGTTGTGTACCCAAACACACACTGTGGGGCTCGAGAAGGTATCTGCAGATCAGGGTTTCCCACAGCCAAAGGAAAAGCTACAGAGAAAGCAGTTGCCCAGGAGATTGCGATGAGGACCTTAGCCCTGTACGGATTTAGCTTATCTTGCCTCTGAACTATAATCAGGAACCTATCGATGCTGATGATGAGCAGGATGGCAACTCCCTCTATCACAAACAGCCAGAAGAACATAGCGGACAACCTGCAGAAGAATTTCCCAAATATCCATCTGGTGGTAAGAATAGTGACCAGGGCAAAAGGCATGTTCAGCACTGCAAGAAGCATGTCTGCGAAAGCCAGGCTGGCAAGAAGAATGTTGATCGCAGAACGCATGGCAGCTTTTTGGTAAACCATGAGGCAAACAACCAGGTTCCCAAGAAAAGACACAAACAGGATAAATATCATTATAGCCGAGAGGATGATCTGGACAGCTAAGTTTAGGCTCCTAACAACTGCTGGTGTTGGGGTCACAGCAGTGCTGTTCACTGCCAAGGAACTAAGTCCAGTGCTAGTCATGGTTTCAAGGCTGTATCTAAGCAGTGGGCCAGTGCTAGGATGCTGAAATGGTAGAGGGGTTGTAATATTCACATGGGAGTTTTCATAGACCACAAATGTCGCATTGGATGTCCCAGTATGGGATGCAGTCAACATTGCTGAGACAACCATGTTTTCAGGAGGATGGTAGGTTCAGGCAGAAATATGGGTCCTCTTCAGGCATTTCGATACAGCACTGTCAGGTCAGGTTCCACTGATGGGCTTGGATACACATTCTGGAAAATGGACAGAGTTCCATCTTCCACAAAAATCCTTTTGCCTGAAAATAAACCCAAAACAAAAACCATGAGATCAGGTTAGTAAATGCATTTCACTTTATTGTGCTACCCATCCAAGTATTAGCCAAGGGCTGTCATCCCTGCTTAGCTTCTGAGATCAGACAAGGCCAAGTGTGTTCAGGATAGTATGGCTGTGGACACATTTGTCTTTTTTATCTTTCATCATATAGGGTCACTCTTTTTCCTTCTAACCTTCTAACATTCTGTGTCTAACCTAGTCATCACTAAAGTACCACTGTTATATTGTTTTAATTAAACATGACAGAAATTTTATAGTATTTATATATAAAGCAAGATGGATTTTTAAGATTTATTTATTTATTATTTATTGTATATGAACGCTTTATCTGCAGAAGAGGGCATCAGATCACATTATAGATGGTTGTGAGCCACCATGTGGTTGCTGGGAATTGAACTCAGGACCTCTGGAAGAGTAGGCAGTGCTCTAAACCACTGAGCCATCTCTCCAGCCCAGCAAGATGGATCTTGAAATGCATTAATGAAACAAGTATGGAAGCCAAAACCTTATGTTTGGTGCTTTTTAAAAGATTGCAGTAGTTCTCTCAAAGGCTCAGACTATTGAGGAAGAATGGGCAGAAAGACTAAGAGTTGGAGGGTGGAAAGGCCCTGTGAAAAACTATCCTTTTGGATTTGATAGGCCCATTGTACTCATGAACTCGTGGGAGCTATGGTTGTGTACACAAGACCTGCAAAGCTATAATAAACACATTGTATGGCCTTAGGATTAGTCATTGATTTTTAAGGGTAATTATCAATATTTCATTCATTTCTTGGGATGCCAAGGGAAGAGATGGGATTTCATTAGTGATCAGCATCTGTAGCCAGATCATGGTCTTTCTAACAACTTTGCATCTATAACTGACTATCTTGTGTATGATTGCCTTTATGAATGAGTCTGATTGCACACAATACTGATTTTATTATTTCCTCTCAACACAGACATACATAAAAACAAAAACCTAAGGCTACGAGGATCACTCACATAGTTGAGTGGCTCAGCTGACACTGAGGTTAGCACAGAAGCTTTAACCACCTCCCTAAGGAACAAATTCTGACAAATATGATTCATTTCACATATGACACAGTGTCATTAAAGACACAGATCAGACTTGAGATGAGGAAGGATGAATCAGCTTCCTGACTCTTTCGCTGAACATCTTCAGAGTACCTGAGACTACAGAGACAGGTTCTAAGTGTTTTGCTTTTCTTGGTGGTCCGTGTGTCTCTGGGAATAGTGAGCTCCAGAAGAAGCCACAGCAGAACAAAAGCCCCAGGAGGTTCCCAACCCTGCTGCTTTCAGTCCGGTGGTGTTGAAGGGGTCCAGTGAGGACAGTGTAACAGCCACCGGCTTCCTGTTGCTGCTCTCGCTTTCAGTGACTTCAGCACACTCCCCAGCTTCCAGATCCTGCAGTCGAGGTTGCCGATGCTCCTGGAGGGACATCATGGCACCAGCTATCAATAGCTGTCTCCTTTCTCTGTGTCTTTTTGTGTCTCTTATCATTGCACCCACCTCTTTTTTAATGTTCAAAATCTTTGCTTATTAAAATAAACATGCTAATTATTGCTTGAGGGTATAAATTAACTTTAAGATAATTACTCTTAATCCAGGATATGTATTATTCCTATTGGACAATTGTTTTTCCTTGCAATACTAAAGATTTATTCCAAAGGATAATTTATATCTGTGCTTCTTGATATATTTTATATGTGTATTCATATGTGTGTGTATGTGAATATATATATATAGCTATGTAAAACATTTTAAAGATTTTAAGTATATTTTGACTATTACCACCTCTTTAAAAGCAAACAAATGGGTTTTTCAAAATTCTTATCTTAGTCAGGGTTATGTAAGAGAAAATTTTAATTTTTTAAAATGGCATTTTAAAAGCTACTTTGGGGCTTACACAGACATCTTAGAGTTTTCAGATCTTAATATACTAAACTATAAGATAGATTAATTTTTTTATTTTTGAAATTATAATACAGTTACATTTCTTCCTTCCAAATCCCCCCATATACCGCTCCATGTTCTCCTTCAAACCATGACCTATTTTTCATTAACTATTATTGTATGTATATATGTATATGTATTGAGGAGAGGTCTTTAGTGTGAAGCCAGAAGCTATCTTTGTTTCTTCTCCCATTTCTTCTTCCTTGCAAAAATATACACAAACATGAGCAAGCCTGCAGAAACTTGCTGATAAAGGGCATTCAATGGACAGCAACCATCATGGAAGCTTGCGAGAAACAAATATCAGGATCCATATCTCCTAATCAGAATCTACCTTGCCAGGACACTGAGGGGATTTCCACGAACACTAAACAGAATAGATCCAAGAGAGGGTTTTGTTGTTGTTGTTTTGGGGTTTTCTTGTTTTGTTTTTTGATGGTTTTTTTTTTGTGGGGAATTTTTGTCATTGGTTTTTCATAGTTTGTTGTTTGTTTTGTTTTGTTTTGTTGGCTAAAGTCTTGCAGTTACCAAGACCCACAGAACTACTTACCAAATTAAAACTATCCCCACCTTCACTTTTCCCATAGATCAGGGAGTGAATATGTCCTTGCTAGTATCTCAGAGTGGAGACATCCACCCCAAGAAAATGGGCAGACTGTCCATATCTGTGCTCCAACAATGGACTTAATTTTTTAAACACTGCTGCAAAAACTGGAGAAATTTAGGTAAAGCACTGTTGGCTGGGAAAGGAACCAATCCTTTTTTAAACTGACTTTCACACTAGTTTTAAGGGAATACAAACACTAAAGAAATGGGTACAAAGTGTAAATAACTCAAGCTCAAGCTTTAATATGAATTGATTCTTAATAAATTCATAGATGGATATAATAAATGAATTTTAAATCAATGGCTGAATCTTTTAGTTCTAACCTAAACATATCTCCTCCAGGTTTTAACATAGTGTCTGGGTGTTGGAATCGGAACTACACATCACACCAAGAAATGAGCATTTTTCCCAGTGGGAATTTTTGTTTTCAGATAACAGTAAGGCCAGATGCAGCTAAAAGACATAATGCAGAGATACCACTTACCCTGTTTCCCCAGGGCCCTGTAACACTAGACATAGTTTCACAACCAGGTACAATCCAGACACTCAACACTTCTCTCACCAATAGTCAGCCAATTCTTGTTGGCCTTTGACGGACACATCAGTCCTACGCTTCTACCACACACTGACCGAGACAAACATTAATCTACCCTCTTGGTCTATAATGTTATTCTGAGACTGTGATCCTACTGAGGGAGTAAGAGTTAGACAGATCACTGACAGACAGAGATAGGAAGGAGAAAGACAGACAGATAATAAGGATCGCAAACATCTATCTTCTTGCTCACTTTTCTGACTTGAAGCAAAACCAACTTAAAAGTCCTCATAGGCTTTGTCTTCTGACAGGAGGAGAGAACAAGGTCCTGAAAGAGAAATGGGAGCCAGGCAGCCTGTCTAGAAGCATTAAGGATCTGTTCTTCGCACAACACTCACCAGTTTCACAAAGGTTAATCTGAGTTGAAAGCTGTCACAATCCATTTTACTGGTTTCTCATAATTCTTCAATCCGAGGACCCAGATTATTTCTCCAGCATAATAAAAGCTTCTATCATATATGTAACTACCCTAGTTTTCTGTCTGCTGCTGTGATAAAACAGAGACCACAACCAGGTTTGGAAAAGAAAAGGTGTACTTAGCTTATGGGTCACAAGGGAAAACAAGGCAGGAACTAAGAAGACACCAAAATAGAGAGCTGCTTCCTGGCTTGCTCTCCAAGCTTACATTCAGTCCTTTCTCATATCTCCCAAGACCTCCTGACCCATAGTGAGCTAGACGCTCCCACATCGATCAACAGCCAAGAAAATGCTGCACAGACCTGCTTGCCAGACAGTCTGATGGAGGCATTTCCTCAGAGGAGATTCCTTCCTCCAAGGTGACTCTAGCTTGTGTCATTGACCGAGAGAGAGACAGAGAGAGAGAGAGAGAGAGAGAGAGAGAGAGAGAGAGAGAGAGAGAGAGAGAGAGAGAGAGAGAGAAGAAGAAGAAGAAGAAGAAGAAGAAGAAGAAGAAGAAGAAGAAGAAGAAGAAGAAAAGAAAAGAGAAAAGAAAAGAAAAGAAAAGAAAAGAAAAGAAAAGAAAAGAAAAGAAAAAACTAACCAGCATGGTGACCTGATTCTTCTTTTATAGATTCAAGTATTCCACTATCAGGCCAACTTGAGTAAGCTTGTCACTTGGTTCTTTTTCTCATTTTCTTTTTTATTCTGTATTCTGGGGACTTCTTCCTTCCTCTGTCCTTCCCTCCCTTCTCCTCTCCCCCTTCCTTCCCTTTCTTTCTTTCTTTCTTTCTTTCTTTCTTTCTTTCTTCCTTTTCTCCCACAAATTAGACTTTTCACTAATCACTATTAAAAATCTGTATTTTGAAAAGATTCTTGGAATGGTGGTTCATAATCTGCCTTAGTGACTGTTCTATTGCTGAGAAGAGATACCATGAACAAGGCAATTTATAAAAGAAGTCACTCAATTGAGGCTGGCTTACAGTTCCAGGGTTACTCCATTATCATCATGTCAGGAAGCATGGTAGCAGTCAGGCATGGTGCTGGAGCAGAAGCTGAGAGCTTGCTCACCCACAAGCAAGAGGCAGAGAGAGTGAGGTTGCATCTGGCATTGGTTTCTGAAGCTTCAAAGACCACCCTCAGTGACACACCTAAGGAAGCCACCTCTTAATCCTTCTTAAACAGTTTCACCAACTGAGGATCAAACATTCAAATATATGAGCCTATGGGTACCATCCTCATTCAAACCACCGCATTCTACTCCCTGACCCCCACAGGCTTGTAGCCTCATCATAACGCAAAATCTATTTAATTCAACTTCAAAAGTTCTCATGATCTTTCACAGTCTCAACAATGCTTGAAAGTCCTAAGTCTGCCAGGCATGGTGGCACACGCCTTTGATCCCAGCACTTGGGGAGGCAGAGGCAAGCAGATCACTGTGAGTTTGAGGCCAGCCTAGTCTACAAAGTGAGTCCAGGATAGCCAAGACTACACAGAGAAACCCTCCCTGCCTCTAAACACACACACACACACACACACACACACACACACACACACACACACCCAAGTTCTGAGTCCAAAGTCTCTTCTGAGACTCAAAGCAATCTCTTGATTGTAATCCCCTCAAAAATCAAAAGCAAAAGGCAAATGTATACTTTTAACATACAATGTCACATCCCAAAATGGGGTAAAAGAGCATAGTGAGGAAATACTGGACCAAAGTAAGACCAAAACCAAGCAGGGTAAACTCCAAATCCTATAACCTCATGTCCAATGTCAAAGGTGCTTTGGACCTCTCACTCCTCCCAGCTTTGTTGACTGCAACATTTCTCTCTCTTGGGCTGGTTCTACTTCCTGTATGCAGCTGTCAGCAGACATGCCAGGACTCTGGCATCTGCAACATCTTAGTGTTTCCAAGGCAACCCAGGCTTCATTTGCACAGCATGTAGTGGCCTGTCTGAGCTTGCATGCAGGGGTTCCTCTGCCACATGCCTGGCCTCAGCAGCTTTCCTCTATGACAGAGGCAATTCCATAACCTTTTACACATATATCCTTCTTGATAAAGCCAGAACCAGGTGGCCAACGCTACTAAGTTCTGCTGTATGGTGGGGTGGAACGTAGCCCCCTCTTTGAGTTATATTTGCATACACTTCGACTTGATGCTTTTTTGGGTGGAGGTTATCTCTCAAGTCTTTTCTTTTCAAAGGTTGCAGTATTAAGCTGGCTGAGATCTCACCCTAAAGGCAACACTCCCTTTTTTGCTATTTAGCATCAGGCCTTCCTTCAAGCTTCTTAACTCCTTGAACACAGAACTTAGCTCCAATATTAAATGTCCTAGTACTCTTTTTCTCCTCAAACTGTACATTTTGTATTTCTTTTTGCCCAACTTACAATTATTCCTTATTGATTTGCTTAAGAATAATACCTAATAACCATACAACAGAGGCAAAATTAGAGTTTCTTGAAATCTCCCCTACCAAGAAAATTAGTCTCAAACTTCATCTTAGCCTCAGGTAGATTCTTAGGACAAGGGCAAAAAGCAGCCACACTGTTCACCAAAATATCACAAGAACACTCTCTAGCCCAGCTACTAATATTGCTTCCTTCTGAAACCTCTCTCAGCTCTACTGTCCAGGCTCCTTCTAGGATGGCCCATTAAGCCCTTCTTAAAGCATAAAACCACTTTCTAATCCAAAATCCACAGTCTTTTATATTTCTTCAAAAGAAAAAAAAAAACACAAAACAACAACAACAAAACCCAGCATTGTGAGGCCTGTCACTGTGCTGGGGACCAACTTCTGTCTTAGTTACTGTTCTACTGCTGTGAAGAGAGTCCGTGGCCAAGGCAACTTAGAAAAGAAATCATTCAGTTGGGCCCTGGTTACAGTTTCAGAGGCTGAGTCCATGATCATCATGGCTGGGAGCATGGTAGCAGGCAACCATGGCACTACAGCAATAGTTAAGAGGTTACATCTGATCCACAGGCAGGAGCAGCAGGGCCTGTCATGGGCTTTTGGGACCTCAAGGCTTACCCTCAGTGACACACCTCCTTCAACAATGCCACACCACTTAAGCCTTCCTAACCGGTTTCACCAGCTGGTAACAACCAAATATCCAAATATGCAAGTCTACAGGGAGCCAGTCTTATTCCAACCTCCACAATATCCATGAGCATGTTCAACTTTAGCATTTTTGTTTTCCTAACAAAGACATTGTGACGAAAATAAAAGGACTGCCAAGCCCTGTTTATGTCCTTCCCAATGCTGTCTGGAATCAGCTTATTAACTTACTAGTCATAATTTGCCTGAAGTTCTTGGGTCATGATTTCCATCATCTTCTTCCAGATCTGGCAGACCTGCTGGTGCTCTGCACAGAATGTGCCACATATCTGGTTGTGCTTTTTAGTAAAACCAGTACAGAGCAGGTTGAGCAAATAGCCAGCAGTTGCCTTACTATCAACATGGGCTTTAATCATGGTCTGCCACTTTTTGACCACGGAACATATTTGGTCCCAGGTAAGATCCATGCTGAGGAACTGAAGTAGGCAGCTTTTGCCTTAGGCATCCTCAGTAACTAGCTTGACTTTTCTAAAAAACATCTTCATCACTCTGTAGATCAGCAAGGCTAACTTCAAACACATGGCGCTTAAGGACATCAGACGCGGTTTTGGTTCCTCGACTTCTGATAACTATTGTTTCCCGATGTTTCTAATATTGAACATGGCTAAAGCTTTCTCATTGTCATCTTTCTTTAAAAAATGGACCAACCACTTTCTTCTTCACTCCCTTCTTGCCACTTTTTCTGAGGTGCTTGTTCCTGCTGACCACCATGGTGCTGCTCAGAGAGCCAGAAAGGTATTGAAGATTTCTGCAGTCATTGTGATTTGAATGTGATTGCCCCTATAGCCTCATGTGTTTGAACACTTGGTCCCTAGAAGGTGGTACTGTTTGGAAAGATTATGCAACCTTTAACAGGTGAAACTTTGCAAAAGGAAATATGTCCCTGGGGACATTTTGAAGTTTTATAGACCAGCCTCACTTCCTGTTCTGTCTCTCCTTCCAGACTGCTGGTGTAGTGTGAGAGGCCATACTACCATGCATGCTCATCCTGCCACTCCTTGCTTTGATGGAATGCACCCCACACAAATGCGTAACGAGAGCCCTTTCTCCTTTAAATTGCTTTTGTCAGGATTCAACGGAAATGGAACTAGGCAAATCTAGATCCCGGAGAAGACATTTTGCTTTCAGTGGGTGTCTTTCTCACTCTTTTATTGCTCATGTTTTATGATGGTCTCTCATCTTTCATGAGCTACCTTACTGAAGCTCCCCAGAAGATTCCATTTATAGTCCTTCCTATTCTTGACTAGTCTCTTTCCTTCCATGCACTATCCAGATTGAAGTTACTTAGACTCAGAGATCAGGCAAGATTAAGCCTGTTTATGGTGGGATAAATGTAGACAATGTCTCTTCTTCCAAGGATATTAACTTTCTTTATTTCTTCCTACTTTTCATGACACCTTTTTTTCCCCTATTATATCTTGGGCCTATTTCTGAACAATAAACATATTTTTTCTTTTGAAAGGCTGTTGCCTTCCTCTGCCAACTGATGCACAGCAGTGGCTTTCTGATGATCTCTAGGAAACAGCTGTTGGGCGTACTGCGTGTGGAGACAACTGCAACTGCCAGAAGGTAGGCTTCACTTTGAGGTGAGCGGAAGCTATTGGGGAGCACATGCACATTCTTGCTTGACATCATTCTTCCCAGGCAGTTCTCGTGATGTCTTGAGAAAAGAGACATCTAGTGTAACTGGGGAGGAACCTGCTGGGCTTCTCTACTATAGAAGCGACACCACAGGCTGAAGGAACCATGCTAATAGGGCATGCGGCTCAGCTCTTCATCCTACCATGCCTACGGTCGGCTACACTTACAAATGGGAATCCTCCTCTAGATTGAAAATACTTCCCATAACCAGTGAAAGTCTGTGAAAAAAAAAAAAAAAACAGGGTAAGCATTCTCTAAAAGATTGTCAGTTTGGGCTGGAGAGTTGACTCAGTTGGTAAGAGTACTTGCTGTTGTTGCAAAGGGCCCTGGTTCCATTCCCAGCACCCACTTGGAGGCACACTCCCTCCTCAAGCACCAGCACAAGTATGGTGCACAGACACACATGAAAGCAAAACAATCATACACATAAAATAATTAAAATTAAACCCATAGATTTTTTTTTGGTTTTTCAAGACAGGGTCTCTCTGTGCTAGCCTTGGCTGTCCTAGAGTCATTTTTGTAGACCAGGCTGGCCTCAAACTCACAGCAATCTACCTCCCTCTGCCTCCCGAGTTCTGGGATTAAAGACATGCGCCACCATTGCCCAGCTCTCATAGAATTTTTTAAAGATTAAAAAAAAAGATTATCAGTTTTAGAAATATCCTCAAACTTCATGCTAAATATTACTGATCCCACTTATTTCTATTTTTCTCCATTAAATGTCCCAAAAGCTTATGCTTGCCAGGCATGATGGCAAATGCCTTTAATTCCCCCACTTAGGATTCAAGGCCAACCAGGTCTACACAGCAAATTTCAGGACAGTCAGCACTACATAATGAGATCCCATCTCAAAACAAAACAAAAACAAAAAACTTTTCTAAAGGTCTGGGAGCTGGCTCTGTACAAGCAAGAGGACTTGAGAGTTCAACTCCCTGGACCCAATGGAAAACAAAAAATCCAGGCATAGCCGGTCGAGGGACAGAGACAAACAGATCCTAGGAGCTTGATGGCCAGCTAGCTTAGTCCAAACGGCAAGCTTCAGTTTCGGTTGAAGATTGTGTCAAATTAAAAACCAAAAAGTGGAAAGCAATAGAGCTAGAACAGTAAGACACCAGAAGCCTTCCTCCAGCCTCTTCATGCCCACACATGGGCAAGCACGCCAGCTTTTGTTCTCTTGCCTGACAAAGTATTCGACAGAATCCATTTTATAAAATTATTGCTCCACAATTTCCTCTAACAGTAAGCTAAGGTAAAAATCTGGCCACTCTACTGGTTCTGCTCCGAACGGCAGCCACATGAACTGTCTCAGGGTCGCCAATCTTACCCTCTCGGAACTCCAGCACACCCTAGGCTCTGGCTCTCAGTCCACGAAGTCACAAGCAGCAATGCTGCCGGTCATCCCGTATCTACTCCCACGACCTTTATTCACAATAGCTATTTAGTGATGAATTTCAGTGTTTAGTATTCTTTACCAACTAACTCTTCAGTGCTTTCACATTAGTGGAGGTACGAAGAAAGTAGGGACCGTGCCCAACGTCTCAGCACTACTAAGCAACAGCTCGAGCACGAGATCTTGGGTAACTTAGCTCTGTCAGTGAACTACTAATCATACAAAACTGAGTGAGAACCAAGTGGCACCCACTTCTTTGGAATTCTGTCATATACTGAAGATCAGCTGAGCCATTCAGCCTTATGGATTGAATACTGGATTCTTCAACCTTCTGTTGGTAGAAAGCCATTGTTGGAATAGCTAGACTACAACCTGTAAGCCCCCCACATATATATTCTCTGAGTATATTCTATATATCCTATAATACATATTCTATTATATATATATATATATA